>NC_057944.1:30894891-31078610 GCF_018555375.3 Anguilla rostrata | reverse complement strand
AAATGCAAAAACAAACGCCTCAAGACAAATTCAAATGCTTCAATATAAAAATGTGCTGTGTCAATTGCAAGAAGACCTGCTAAATGCCCAAAAGTAAATGCTCAAATGTTTATTTATTAGAGTAAATGTTCATTTATTATTTAGCATAAAAACTCTAATAGAGTTTTGTTTGACCTCTAGTTTGCCCATCCTGGCTGTTGAACACCTATCCAGTCCTATTTTATTTAGCTGGCTTGAAGCATGTTAGGCATCTCCTTTCTTATAATTTATTTATTTATTGTTGGTGCTAAACATATACAATTTCCAAACTAATTTGGAAAGTGCAATTAGTTATTTGACACGACGGCTGTGTTCATGTGCAAACCCCACTGCAATACGATCGAGTAGAGCTGGAGGAAGACCTTCTATGTGCAGCTTCAACATGCAGTCCACATGTGGCCCATTGACCAACAGGGGTCACTGAAGGCCAATGAAACATAGAACCCTAAACGGCTGAACGTTCCCTTGGCCTGGGTGTTGCCATCGCCCATTGTGCATTGCCCTGTGGAGCTACCGGCCACAGTCGGTTCTGGCTGGGTCTGGATTTGATTCAAGGTGGTGAGGCTTGCCCACGCACTGCAGCATGGCGCCTAAATCAAACGAGCCACCCAGCAGCTCGCTGCCCAAGCTTAAGTGTAGGATGCTCCTGCTCACCCCAATGATGACGGTCTCCATGGAGACATCCCCGGCAATCTGTAGGCCAGTTACACGCTCCACCGGTATACGGTGCTTGAACAAGTAGAAGGGAGCACCGTTCACAACCACCTGCAGGAGCCGGGGAGGAAGGCAAAGGGTGAAAGGGTGCTTTTTAAAATATTTCTGTTAATGTTAATGTATTTCTTTTTTTTTTTTTACTCTCAAAGAATTAAATCTGCCAATAGAATGTCACACCCTACTTCAGTAAATGGGATTGCATTCATTTTCAGTGAGGAGTAATTGAATCTATGCAAACAATACATATATGCAAATACGCACGCATGCATGCACCCGCACAGACAAACACACACAGCATTGAGTTATGCACACACACTCTGAGCTGAGTCACGCGCAAACACATACAACCCCCATCCTTCTCACCTGGTAACCCTCACATGTGACTGCGAAGAGCACCTCAAAGCTCTTCCCTGGGGTAAAGGGCATCTTCTGAACCCTTTCCTCGCGTTCCCATCTGCGGTGTCTAAAGGTGTTGAACACTACCACCTGTTCGGGCTTGAAACGGGGGTTGAAGTGCATGGTTCGGTCACAATGAGCCTGCAGGTTAATGTGGAACCTTTGGGGGGGGGGAGGGGCAACAGAAAGCACTTCATCACATATTCCTTTGTGTCACCAGATAAGATACTCAGCTCTTACAATCCTGCTCCTTCAATGCTCATTCATTTGTCCACCACGAATGGCTCTGCTCTATTCTCTTCAGTATTCTCTGTGTCCAGTAGGGGGCTCCTCACCTGGCGATATTATGGTGAACAGTTCCCTTGAAGTACACAGTCATCCCGGGCTTCAAACCGCCCTGGATGGGTCCATCGTATGGGATGATCTGTGGAACACAAACACTGGGATTTATACAAAGCAGTTTGTCTGTTGCAGATTTTCATAACTCTGGTGCTTGAGAGCTGTGGGGTCTGCTGGGGTTCATTGTCAAATAGCACTTAATTGATCAAACATTAACAGTAAAGCAGTTGATCACACAGCTAACGCTGCTCATCTGAGTTATAGGGTCTAAACTAAACTAAACCAGTACGCCTTGCAGTTCCCAAGGTCCTGCCTTGTGAATTTGTTGGTCTTCAGCCAGAGAATGCAGAAGGAGGGTGTGAGTAATGTAGTAACACAGTTACACAGTGTGTGGAAACAGAGAGACTGAGATGATAGTGGACAGAGTCAGGAAGGCAGAAAAATAGAAGGACAGGACGGATATGTACTTGAATTTAACAATGTTTACATCTAATTTTTGATGTTAACGTTTAGTTTTCCATTTAATAAAAAGGTACAGAGAACTGTATGGCCCTATATGCACTATGCACGTCAGTAACATTGGAACTGACACAAAGCAGTTACTATTTAAATTGCCTGGAACAATTATTTTCAGTATTTACAATATTTATTTTTGTTTTACTTTAGATACTGGTAAAGTTTGAAAACATACTTGTCGAATTTTCAATGAAACATGTACCAGTCAAAACATTAAATCTGAGGAACACATACATTTCTGAATACTAGAGAAAATAGATTTCAGAGATCTGCAGGAATAGTAATGGTGCAGAGGTATGCAAAAGTTTTAGCACCTCTGATAAAATCACCTTTTCTGTTGAATCTCTAAGTAAAAAGAAGTTAACATAACCCCTGCAGGGTACAAACTTAAACATATTCTGCACATTTTTATGCACAATTGCTGTTTATTTGCAAAATTCATCAGTTTGAAAAAATGAAATGGTTAATGTGCTTCGTGTCAAAGTTTAGGCACCCTAGCAATCGATCCATTAACACTTTTTGTGGAGGTCTCAAAACTTTGTTGAACTGTTAGACCTTAAATTAAATCAGCTGAAGATAATTACAATGCTTAATAAGTCCTCTGACCCTTCTAACCTCTCAAGGTGTTTTTCTGACTCAACACCCATGGGCTACTCAATGCAGCTGACTGAGGACATGGACATAACATAACTAACTTTTACAAAGCATGGGGAAGGCTATGAGATATCTCAATGCTTCCAGTTTGGGATTTCCAGTCGGAAACATCATTAAGAAACAGAAGAACTGGTAAAGTCAAAGCAAGATCTTGAAGGCTGAGAAAAAATTCAGATAGAACTGCTTGTAGGCTGTTCAGGTACGCAAAGCAAAATCCTGTTAAAGACCTGCAGAGTCACTGATGTAATGGTGCACTGGTCCACTGCGCAGTATCGTGTACACAAACATGATCTGCAGGGAAGAGCTATCAGAAGAACACATTTCCTGTGAGCTCATTACAAACTTCTTGTCTGAAGTATGCAACGTAACACTTAGATAAGCCAGAGGCTTGTTTTTTTTGGGGGGGAAAAAGTAATGTCCCAGAGTCAGTGAGAAATTGAAAGAGAAAAGAGTTTGGACATTTCAAAAATAAAAAAATAAATCCAAAACATATCTCAAAATCAACCATGAATGAATTAAAGGCACAAAAGACTAAGGTTTTGGAATGGCCTTCACAGTCCCCAGACTTGAGTATTATTGAAAATTAGTTGGGATATCTCAAACATGCTGTGCATGCAAGAAGAATATTTAATAATTAGAATGGTTCTGCAGAAGAAGAGTGGGAATACATTCCTAAAGCAAAAATTGAAAGCCTGTTAGCTGGCTACAGGAGACATTTGGAGTCTTCGATTTGTGTCAAAGAATGTGTTACTAAGTAGGCTACTGACTGACAGGGTGCCCAAACTTTTACACATACCATATTGTCTTTTTTTCTGTCTGTTAATTTCAAAATGTTAAATGCAAAAGATAAATTATTTTGCATTAAAATTAACTTTCCTTGCAGAGGATGTGTTAACTCCCTTGTACATTGACTCAAACCCTTTGCAGCCATGCCATAGGAACGGACAGATGAAAACAGACCGAGAGTGACAGAATGGGGAGAAGAGTGCGGAAAAGAGAAAGGCTACTCACAGGGTTGTTGATCCTCATGGTGATGGTCACACAGTAGGTCACACAGTAGATCACACAGTAGGTCAGTAGGACACACAATCAGACCAGAGACCGGAGACTCGCTGGCAGATTGGGGGAGAAGGTATGGACACCTTATCTTTTATAGTCTCTTTTGTTCCCAGCGGGTGGGGCTGGGGCATACCTCAAGGGTGGGGCACAGGCCTCCTATCTGTTCTGGGCTCTCATTTGCATATGCGCCCTTCAAATAAAATGATAGAAGAGGATTAGAAGGGGAGTCATCCAATCCCACGAAAGTGCAGCAAGTTCAGGTGAGGCTATGCGCCCGTGTGTACGCATGTGCTTGTGTGGAGGGGCATTTTCATAAAAGCAAATGCATGCTGTTTTAATGCAGTTTGAGCTGGGTGAATAACTGCCACGGCTGAGACCGTACGCCAAAAGAGTGATTCGGCCAGGAAACTAATCGACAGACTGTCCAGCTGATATCACACAGAAAAAAATAATTTGAATGTGAGAAAATTCTGATCACTCAAACAGCTGGCACTCTTCCTCTGCAGCCTGGCACACAGAGTGAGAGCTGGCATAAGGCTCTGCCCCGTTCTTTACTGCTCACACAGTTCTGCCGTTTGGTGCATTTGGAGTCATACAATCACAAAAGGCACGTCTCTCCTTTTGCTGTGAACTGGGCATAAGCAGACATTCTGCAGGACTTCAGAATTAGAGCTGGTATCCTTTCTATTGCTGTTCATGTTCAAACCATTTTCTGTGCACTTACAAGTACAGCCAGCTGGTGGAGCTCCGGCCTTCTGTGTTCTTGGTGCCATTCTTCAGGTTGCGTAGTTTACTACAGTACATGACTGAAAGACATTATAAACAGTCATTAACACCTTCAGTATTACTCATTGGGTTACTGTTCTAGTGTACACTTCCGCTGTTTCTTAAAAAAATATTTTTTTATTGAATATAAAACAGACACTTTTTTCCTACAACTTTCATTAAATAAATGTATTCAAACAGCTCCATTTGGATAAACAATCAAAAATAATGAGGCCTTTAGGACTAAATATTACCCAGGCGTGGGTAAATGCATTCAAATTATGATTATATTCCCTAGAAGTAACAATTGATTGTCTTAATATTTCTTTGAACTCTACTGGACTATCATGACCTGTTCAGCAGATGAGGACAGGGTGGGTGTGTATACTGCGCTCATTATTATTCATATCCGTAAGACGTCTATGTAAGCAATTCCTCCTTGCTAGGTCAAATCCACAAAACACGTAGAATGGATTAGCAAACTCCCATGTCCCCTCAAATATCTGCGAGAGGGTGAACAACTGGTCTGCTGTTGTGCGGCCTGGACGAAACCCGCATTGTTCCTTTTGAATATGAGATTTGACTATAGGTTGGAGCCTCCTTTCCAATACCATGGCAAAGGCTTTCCCAGGGAGGCAGAGGAGTGTGATTGCCTGGAGATTGGAACACACCCTCTGATCCCCGTTCTTAAAGATGGGGACCATCACCCCAGTCTGCCACTCCAAAGGCATTATTCCTGACTACCACATGACATTAAAGATTCCTGTCAGCCATGACACTCCAACATCGTCATCGCTCAGCAAACCACCTCAGTGACGTCTGCCTCAGAGATGAGTTCTGGTCCCCCAGACTGTTACATTACATTACATTACATTCATTTGGCAGACGCTTTTATCCAAAGCGACGTACAAAAAAGTGCATTTCATAGTCGTAGACAACTGCTAAACACGGGTTCAGTAAGGTACAATACTTATTTTGTACAGCTATTTCTAGCCGAGAACAGTGAACACTATTCTGGCCTAACATCTGCAAAGCCAACTAGGCAGAAGAATAAACTACAGTATTAGGACAAATACAAATTACCAAGAAGTGCTGGGATGGGGCAACATGTAACAAGTGACAGGTTTTTTTTTTTTTAATAAAAGAGTGAAATATACAGCGTGGTGGTGGTTAGTCTAGGTATAGTCTGAAGAGATGAGTCTTCAGGCCACGGCGGAAGATGGGTAGTGAGGGGGAGGTTCGGAGAGGGACAGGGAGTTTGTTCCACCCCTGGGGAGCTAGGGTGGAGAAGCTCTGTGATCCCTTTGGGCGGGTGGGAGGGGTTACAAAGCGTTCCAGCTCTGCCTCCTAAAATGACGGTGTATTTTGGGAATTCCTCAGTGTTCCTTCCGACAATGTCTCTAGTTGCAACTAGTTGTCACCGTCCTTGCAAAGAACAGCCTTCAGTGTCCCGGTTTCCCCTCCTGAGATGCCGAATGGTTTTCCAGAACCACTTTGAAGCTGACAGAAAGTCCTTCTGCAAGTCCACTCCAAACTCCTTCCATACCTCAGTCTTTGCTTCTGCAACTGTAGCAGGAGCAGCCTTTTTGCCTGCTGAGACCAGTCTTCTGAATCAAATACTCTGCACCCACCAGGCCCAAAAAGCCTCTGTGTTCAGTTTGACAACCGAAGACTCCGCTGTATTCATCTGGACTAGCTTATGACCACTGCCCCTAGCAGCCCCTTCCACAGCAGATCAATATTTACTTGGTTGATTTCCACATACGTCAGTACCTGTATGTATTCACTTGCTATGGACTACCAACGTGTTCCATACAGATTCCATGTCCCCAACCGGCTCTGGGATACAGGAGAAACTCTTTCAGAGGTGAGAGTCTAAATTATTCTGGATAGAGTTCTCCACCAGGTGTTCCCAGCAAACCATCATTAAATGTTTGGGTCTGCCTGGCAGCCTCCTCCACCGTCTAATCAAACTCAACACCAGATGGTGATCAGTTGACCGCTCTGCTCCTCTCTTCACCCGAGTGATCAGAACATCTGACATCGGGTCTGATGAAACAACTACAAAGCCAATCAATGACCTTTAGCCCAAGGTGCTCTGGTACACTTATGAACATCCATGTGTTCAGACATGGGGTTTGTTAAGGACAAACCATGACCAGCACAGAAATCCAATGACATACCACCACTCTGGTCCTGATAGGAGAGGCCATCCCAACCGCGCCCCTCAAAGTTGCACAGTCAGGACAGTGATTTCCTACAGTAGCACCAACATTAGATGACTGGACAATGCTATAATGGTAAAGCCTAGCAAGCTATTCATTTCCATCATAACTACACCCACAGCTCATTTGATTATAATAGCATTGTATCACTGAGCTACTGTGCAGTAACAGACTCAACAGCAGGTTTCAAACTCCGGCTATTTCACTCAAATAAAGAAAAGCTTGGATTCACAAATCTAAGCTCGAAACCTATTTTATTATTGCTCACTAGGTAGAAAGGATTTAATTGGTCTTCGAAACTCATTACCCAGATAGTGTAATCTCCTCCACTGAAAACCTGGTTTTAGCCAAGGGGGAAGCAAGTCATTCCCTGCACAAGCCTTTCAATTATTTTTTACAAGGCTCACGGCCTTGTCTGTCATGGGCCATTTGTGAATGCAAAAGAAATTCAGTTTCCCAGACCTTTAAGTAAAAAAGACAGATATGCTATTGCATTGAAAGCTAATGTCTATTAGTACACCATTTCAGGGCACCTCCTGGCAGGTTTGTGGAAGGAAGACAAGCACTTTATTATGTTCCATAGAATAATGAACAGGAGTGACAACATGTTTTGCCATGAAGAATATTGGCTCTGACTGAATGCCCTTTAGCCATAGGCACTTGAACTTCACTGCTTGCATGCACATACATGCAAAACACAGACATATGCAAACACAGACACCCATTCAAACTCATCCACTCATGCACACACCAACACAGATGCAGAGTACTTGCATTGTTACATAATGTACTATATAATTAAAAATCCTGCAATGAGTTTTAAAACTGTGCTGGTATGTGGCATTATTATTATGGCACTGCTTTCATAACCAAACCTTTTATGGATGAATCTTATAAAACCAAATCCCTGTAAGAACCCCAGTGTGTGTATGCACTGTAGGAAAGACGGAGCACAAGTAATGAACTCAATGCACCTTAAAAAAGGGTTCCCAGATGGAGCAGAATGGCAGGGTCTGGTAGGTGTGTAGGGCCTGATGATCTATTTAAGATATAGCAGAGCAGTCCCTTTAGCTGGCCAATAGGCTAGGGCCAAGGTGTTGAATTTAACGTGAGCTGATGTAGGTAACTAGTTGATGGAGACAAGAAGGGGAGACGTAGCTGATCCTGGGGAGATTGTAAGTCAGGTGAGCAGCAGCGTTCTGGATGAACTGCGGAGGTCTAATGGCAGAGACAGGGAGGCCAGCAAGGAGAGAGTTTCAGTAGTCAAGGCGAGAGATGATCAGTGCCTGTACAAACAGCTGGATTCAGTTGTAGGTGAGGAAAGGGTTGATTCTCAGGATGATGTACAGGAAGAATCTGGATGCCTGACAACCTGAGCATCTTTGAAGACGGCAGGGACACATCTGTGGACAGGGATGAGTTCACCAGAGAGGATATCAATCCTTTGAGCTCTTGATATCAACCTTTGTGTGACAGGTTGCATACATTTTGTTGTTGATAACAACATTGCATGTGTTGATTGTCTGCAGCAGGTGAATGCATACTGACTTATGTGAAAATCAACAAAGTAAATATTGATATCAACTATATTCCTGAAGTCTAAGATGAGAGAAACCTCAAATGATTGATGTCCATAATGTCCGTGTGTAAGCTG
The DNA here is from genome assembly GCF_018555375.3 of Anguilla rostrata. Taxonomy (NCBI): domain Eukaryota; kingdom Metazoa; phylum Chordata; class Actinopteri; order Anguilliformes; family Anguillidae; genus Anguilla; species Anguilla rostrata. The sequence goes on along the minus strand of NC_057944.1, from coordinate 31,070,249 downwards.
TCGATCTCACCCTGAATGATGGCCAGCAGGATGATGATGACGATGATGAAGATGGTGATGTCAAACCACATGATACAGCTCGTACTCATCTCCTTCAGTCTCTTCTCCTATAACCCCATCAGCTTGCACCGCCACTTACATGTTGAACAGAGAGCACTGAGAGAGAGAGAGAGACTTAGACTTTAAAAAGCTCTTTGTTAAAGCGAAGCACTGCTGAGGGAACCCTCTACAAGTACCTAAAACAGAAAAACCAACCAAGCACAGACACACAAAAACTTCAACAATAAAATCAAACAACCATCTTTTTAATATGTTTACAGCGTGAACACCAGGCTCCTTTCTTTATCAGCTTGACATGGAGGCCAGCTATAGTCCATTTGCACTTTGACTTATACAGACTGCAGTTCAGCTAATAAAACCCACTAACTCCAGGCTCGAGACCGCCATTACCCACAGAAATTAAACCACGTCTCTCACCTACCATTTACAGTGAGATTTTGGGGTTTTGCAAATAACCAGCTTTGGCCAACAACCATGAAATGAATCAGCAAGCTCTGATCACTCCTACATTGGCAGTATCTTGTACTGTACCCAGCAGAAAAACACCTGAAGGAGAAAAGAAAGAAAGAAAAAAACTTCAAGCCGTCCCACCCAGTTGTTTTGCTGCTCTAATCCAAGCCACACATTTAGGCGCTCATTAAACTTATGAAAGTGTTGGTTTTAAAAAAAATCTTAAGGTGCTTGTTCAGAAATCTAATATGGGATTGCATTTTTTAAATTTATTCGTTATTAATTATTTTTATGAGCATTTGCTGCTGCTCCTCCAGTCTTTGTACCTTCCTTATTGTCCACGACGTTTGAATTTTCTTTCCAACAATTTTCTTTTCAGTTACATAAATCCACACAAAAAATTTCAACTTGTGAACCCATCGCATTGACCAGTCAGCAACCGACAAATTATTAAACGTTTCTTGGGTCAAAAGAGCCATGTATCTCTAATTAAAATATTTGTGTTCATTTTTTATGATTTAAAAAGCCTGGACAGCTGATCAGCTGAGGCCCCTAGACTAGGTGGTAATCCGGCCCCCGCTGTGGGTACCCATGGGGGGAGGGATCACCGATACATGACGCGACACTGATATTCCACCAAATGAAATCCCCCCATTTAACAAGCAACATCATGGCCAACCATGTGTTGCCCTGTGGGGCTCCCAGCTATAACCGATGTTAGCACCATCTGGATTCGATATCAGGCCTCGGGGCTCATCTCCCCACCAGACCCCGGTGCGTGAGCTGGATGTTAGCTCTCTCTCACTCATCCACACCCATGTCTGTCTGCACTCTTACAGCTGACAGCTGCGAAAGGGAGGAGGGGGGGGGTCATTAAACAGGGTAACCCACTCAGAGGTAGGACACCCTCTGTAGCTGTGCCACACGACTCTGCAGCCCATAGCAAACGTTTCCAAACTCTCAGAGCCCACAGCATACCTACTGAGCAATTACCTTTTCTCTGGCCCGCCACTTATTACAGTTTAACTTTATGGGTTCAAATATGGAAATTGAAATGCTCTCAACAAATTTCTCTATAAATTGCTTACACAATACATTGTTAGCGGAGCACTGCAAATACTTTGAGGGGAGTTTAATTAAACTGGTGCAAACGTCAATGTTATACTGTATGGTTTACATGTTATATGCAGCAAGATAGTTATTTTCCATCTTACGACCCACTTCCACTCATACCTGCTCATTCTTAGTGCTGTAATTATGCCGATTGCTCATAAAAATTTACATAGTGACGAATAATGCTTCAGAACAGATAATGCAAATATGGCAAATTTTGCTAGTCAAAGGTTGCTCGGATAAGTTAAGATAGAAAGAGTGTGCAGACAGTGCCAGGGGACAAGCAAAGACAAACTTATTTCGCCCCTCTCATTTATAGGGAAGGGGACTTTATTCCTGTTTCACGAGGGCTCAGTCTAAGCCAAACTGGGCTTCAACCTCCTGTACAACTTCCAGGAGATCACCTCCAAGAGGCTCACTTTCTGCGACACCTGTGGAGGCTTTGTGAGTGTGCAGCATGGTTCTGATCCCCCCAGTCTCTCACTGTATTACATATTTCTGCATTTACCCATACTTTCTCCCCATTCAGAATTCCTAATTTTAAGTCTGTCTTTGCGACACCCCCTGTCAATTCAAACAACTTGTCCAGAAACTTATTTTCATTCCACAGTCTGTGATTTAAACTCTCTCAGACACCAAGCTGGAAGAGGACTTTTGTATTTTGAGCAAACAGACTGAGAGCGCCTAATTGCTTCCAAAATTTCAGAGCCCATGGCATAATTAATAAGCAAATATTTGCTGAACCCTCCCATACCCTGGGCGATGCAACTGGCAGTTGTGCGTCAACCCCATGGAGCTACCGGCTGCAGTTGGCGGATTCGATCTCGAGACAGTAAGGCTCATCCATGCACCACAGCCTAGTGCCTTCACCGTGTGAGCGATCCATCCAGCAGTGCATGAAAACATTCCTAATGCCTATACTGTACATTGTGACAAGTGCACTGTATTTAACTTGACAGCTGTGGTGGCTTACATTCAAATGCACACCAACACCCCAATTATTTGGGAGTATTTAGATTGTTGCATACACCGAGATATGAGTAATGCAATCACTCCTTCAGCTGCATTTACGTGATTTCTTCTAAAATCAGCATACGCTCAGCGGTAACGGTGGACATGCACCGTAAAATTTCAGTCCAATGGGAACCAATGTACTCTGTAAGAGTTGATTTAACACTGAACATTTTATTGTATGCTTGTTTTCACCCAGGAATTTTGACTTCCGCCTGACATGCACGTTTTTTAAAAAAAATTTTTTATAAAGCCGAAGGAAATCGGAGTAAGATCTCGATGCCACGTCTCCATGCACTAAAAAAAATATACATTTAAAAAATCTAAAGTTTGGGCAAAAATTCTGGTATCTTAATTGTGTTTCAGTACACTTATGACATAATGCCAGTAAAGATAATCAGATAAAGGAGTTTACGTGACCACTTCAATAATTAAAGTATTGCCATGATCGGGGTAAAATCAGAGTATTAGTATGTGATCAAATGCACCCAATGTCTGTGGATGGCATGTTATATACAGCAAGACATTGTTTTTATGTGTCTTTTTACAAGCCACCACTCAAACCTGCTTAGTCTGTAAATTTACATAGTCACAGATAATTGCTCAGTCAATGAAAATTTGACAGATTTTGCAAGTCAAACTGCAGCCAAGATAATGTCTTTAGAATCCTTTACTGTAGATATGAATGCTCTGGAGCAGATGGTTATGAAAGACTATCCTGACCCAGTCCACTAAACAGATGCACTGCTGACTGGCCGATACATAAATTGTTGCTTGGGTAAGTAGCATGATTTCCAAAAAACACCACCAAATCGTGTAGTGTGGCAACATAACAAGTGTTACTTTTGTTGCATTGTTACTTTAAAATGCATTTAAAAATCATACCCAGCTAAAATAGGATTAACATCAGAATATATGAATCGTTTCTGGTTCTTTATATATATTTGTAATGTACGTTTTGATTGTTCATGGTCTTAACCCCCCCCCCCCCCCCCCCTTCCCAGAGACAGGCAGTTGTGTCTCAAGTGCGGAATTATTGAATTATTGCACTGTGCCCAGGGCGCCCCCTACTGAAATCCTAAATCACTGCATCTCACTGCTAACACATTTAGTGACACTGACCCCTGCAGCCTGTTGTTTTAATTCTGGTGAAGCAAAACCAGCTTTAATTTCGGTCTTCATTTCCACCGTAGTTTTTAAAAACATATTTCTAAAATCGATTCTGTGTAAGGTGAAGAGTACACATGATCATCCAGATCAGACCTAGAGTGACACAACTAAGAAAACTGCCTCTTTTGACAGTTTAAATAAGAACTATATTACATAAAACATCCTAATTATATCAACCAGACTACATGCCGCATGCACCACTGAACTGATTGTGTGTGTGTGTTAGGGGTGGGGTTAGGTACACACATAAGCTACCTCTGAAATACAGAACTGCAAGCCAGCTCCTTTATGCAGGATTATAATTATTATAACTTCAAACACTTAAAAAGTTAAGATTTCAGAAAATAAAAATGCACAGAATCTTTAGAATGCATGACAACGTTTATTAACTGAATTTGTGAAACAGAGCCCCTAACACCAGTGACAAACAGAGGAGGGTATCAGAGAGGGTATCAGAACAGTGACATCAAAGAGCAGGGTATCAGAACAGTGGCATCAGAACGGGGTAGCCAGAAAAATGACATCATACATCTCCAGACATCAAATTTGGGTGAAGGGCTGGAAATGGTGGAAGGAGTCATACATGTGCTTCCCGTTTAAACTCCCGATTCCCACAGTGCACCAAGATCTGAGAGGGAGAGAGAGAGAGAGAGACTTTAAACCTCTGATTCTCACAGTGCATTGAAAACTGAGAGAGTGAGTGAGCGAGAGAAAGACAGTTTCAAGAAAACAAAAATAAGAGATAGAAAGGAAGAGGAGAGAATCCAAAAGTAATGGGACAGTATTGTGGCATATTGGTTGTTTTTCCTCTGTGCTAATCCTATTTGTATTTCAAATCAAGCTATAACCATTATTTAACCAATAAGCCATTAAATTTGTCAAAGCTTCCTTTGTCCCAGTGCTTACGCTGGCTTGAAATAAGGGGATTTGAGTCACTGAGTGGCACTGTTGCAATATAGCTCAATGCAATGTTAAACAAAATCAATTGTCCTAATACTTTTGCATTTAACTGTATATTAAATGCCACATTTTGCTATGGACTAACGCAGAAAAACTCAGGACTGGAACAAAGACTCTTTATTAAGTCCACAGGGATGTAATCGTGTCCACTCACATCAAATACTGTCACTCCTGGAAAGGATTAAATTGGGCCATCTCCTCTTTCCACCTCTGCAACACCACAGGTCCATGTCTCACCACCAATAGATCCCTGGAGGAGAGAGAGATGATGGGTGCACACTCTGCACAGGCTAGCACAGTTAGCACTCTGGCAAGCACCCAGGCAATGCAGCTGGTGCACATTTACAGAGGTAAACTGAGTTCTGAAAAGATGTACAGATTCAAAGTCAAATTCAGATTCAAATTTTGAATTTGCCTTAAATGAGAGAACATCCTGTCCCACCCCATTCACCACCCCCCCCCCCCCCATCTAGCTGAGATCCCCGACCCTGGGTGTGTCGACGTGTCCCTGAGCAAGACACCTAACCCCTAATTTCTCCCAATGAGCTGATTGGTACCTTGTATGACAGCCTTTCACCGTTGGTGTGTGAGTGTGTGTGTGAGTGGGTGAATGAGAGGCATAAACGCTTTGGATAAAAGCGCTATATAAATGCAGTCCATTACCATTCACCAGATCAAGAGTACAGATTCCTGAGATCCAGAGTAGTCAGCATCACTGAAGAAGCATTATTGTGTTTGTGTGGACTAAACATTATTTATAAATACCAGACAGTAAATTGTACCATTCCTATTTGACTTGTGTGTGGGTGTGTTGGGGGGGAATGTGTGGTTTGTGGCGAGAGACCGCTGTACTCACAGTAGCCTCGATCTGACCGAAGCAAGATGGCGGCACCGCACCGAAGTCTCCCTGAAACACAAACCCAGTCAGGGGTGAGTGGAGGCACACAAAACAAAGCACTGCCTCATCCAGTCATGTCTACAAATGTCAAAATGCAAATGCGTAAATGCAAATACAGAAGGCGAAATGCAAGAACCCGGTGCTAAAATGCAAAAAATAAAATGCCTGCAGGGTAAGACAGCGAAAAATAGGACCTGCTAAATGCTCAAAACGTAATGCTTGAATTAAAATGCAGAGTGCGAGCTGCTGCTCCTCCTCACCTCGATGATGTTTACGGTCTCCACGGTGACGTTCCCCACTATCTTCAGGGCACTCACTTGCTCCACCGGAATGCGGTGCTTGAACATGTGGAGCTCAGCACCGTTCACTTTCACCTGCCGGGACCAGGCCAGAATTCAGTAAAGGCTGCAACTCAACATTTTTATATTAATGTAACTAATGTAATTCACACAAACACAGTTCCCCGTCCTTTCTGACCTGGTAGCCCTCAGGGGTGATGTGGAAGGTCACTTCGAAGCTCTCCCCCCGGCGGAAGGGCATGGCGTCCACCCTCTCCTCTGTCTCCCAGCTGCCGCCGCGGAAGCTGTTGAACACCACCGCCTCCGCGGGCTCGAACTGGGGGTTGAAGCGCAGGGCCGTGTCGGAGCCGTCCGCCTCCCCGCACTGCAGGTCGATGCTGAAGCTGGGGATCCCCTCGGGGATGGAGCCCCGGAAGTTCACGGACGACGCTTCCTTAAAGCCGCCCGGGATGGGCATCACGTAGGGGGCGCACTGCGCAACACGGACACCGGGATTAATACACTGCAGTCTCTGTTCTGTCTGGGATTAATACACAGCAGTCTCTGTCTGTCTGGGATTAATACACAGCAGTCTGGCTGTTGCAAGTGGCTCATAACCCTGGGGAGCTGTGGGGTCTGCTGGGTTTCACCGTCAATCAGCACTTTATTAATCAATCAACTTGAAGCAGCTGACCTGCTTTTATTGGGTCTAGACAATTAAATTTTGTAATTTCCCAAACGCCCAAAATTGAGTAATAAAGCGGACAATAAAATGGACGTTTGACCTCCCTCACAGAAGAACGTCTAATGTCACAGCATAGATTGTACACTGCTGAAGGGTGTGTGTGGTCATGTGTGAGACAGAGAGCGAGTGTGTGTGTGTATCTGTGTGGTTGAATAAAAGATAGAGAATGTGTGTGTGTGAGAGAGAGAACACTATACTCACAATAACCACCGTTTCAAAAGCAGTTTCCTCCATAATGAATGGTTCTCCCTGAAACATAAAATCAGTTAGGAGTGGGTGAGGGAGGAGGGGGAGAACAAAACAGTTCTCCCCCCAATCCAATCATATCTACAATTGACTAAATGCAAATTAAAATGCATGAATGCAAATGGAAACACATAAATGCAAATATAAATGCATCAAAAAGTTTCATAAATGTGCACTTTGTGAGACAGTGGATAAGAGGATCTGCTAAATGTCTGAAAGTAAAGGCCTAGATTTAAATGCAGACAGCGCGACGCTCCTCCTCACCTCTATGATGTGGACAGCTGGCACGCTGACGTTCCCGGCGACCAGAAGGGCTCTCACTTGCTCTACTGGTATGCGGTGCTTAAACATGTGGTACTGCTGACCATTTACTTTCACCTGTAGCAACGAGAGTGAAAAGCAGAGAATCAAGAAGGGCTGAAATTTAAAAATCACCACTTATGCGATTACATCCACCAAACAGTTCTGTCTATCGTTTTATCATCATGTCCCACTCCAGTAAATGAGATTGTGTACACAATTGTGACACCCAAGGATATACAAATACACACAAACATACAAACACATGCAATGCACATATATTTTAACAATGTACTGATTTGCACAAACGTGCACATGAACACAGTTCCTGTCTTTCGGACCTGGTAGCCCTCTGCGGTGATATTGTAGACCAGCTCAAAGTCCTCTCCCTTACGGAAGGGCATCTCAGTGAGCCTCTCCTCAGTTTCCCAACTGCCGTTCTGGAAGCTGTTGCACACCACCACCTCTTCAGGCTCTAACTGGGGCTGGAATTGGAAGGCTGTGTCACAGCCTTCAGTCTCTCCACACTGCAAGTCGATGCTGAACCTGCAGGGGGCGACAGAGCATGGAGATTTTAATCACAGACTCAATTGCATCAACAGGTATATAGAGTGTCCATTGCTAGGGAGATAGAACTTGTAATTTTTTCGAATACAGGGATGAGTGTCTGGTTCATCAATAGAATATGGGGATTCATCCTCTGAAATAACCAAGCAAACAGCATCTCAACAAGAGCTCACTCACTGAGTGCTTCCAACTCAACAGTTTTCACAACTGACTTCTGAGTGTGGCTTCAATTAAACACTAACCATCACATAAGGGTGCTTAATAATGGTGCCAGGGGGTGCGTGAGACCTGCTATAATTCAACTACTGCACACTCAACTACTTGTACCTCCGAGAATTTAAATAAAGGTTCTGACTGACACTCAGAAACTGAGTAGTCTCAATGAAGTTTAATGCTATGTTGCCATGGTTCCTCCAATGAGCAATGCTGGATTCCCTAAAGTCCTGCCCTCCCATTGGCTCAGACAGGAAGAGCTAACGAGGAGAAACTCTCCCACTAATCCTTATGTACATTAGGTTTGGCATCAATGCAATTTTCAAATATCAATAATTGGGAAAAATTTCTGATGATTATTGATATATATATACCCACAAATTTAAAATGAAAATACTGGCTGATGACCAGCTTGTAAACTTGTTGAATAGCCTATAATAAAGATAGTATTCACAATCATAAGAAGAATGGAAACAAAATTTCACAAAAAGCAAGTGCTTTAGGTGACATTTTGCCCCACAAGTGCTCGGTTTTATTTTTTCTGATTTAGGCCAAAACTTACTTAGAGAAAAGAACATGCGTAACACCTCCCTAGAGAGGAACAGAATAAATGGATGAAATCGGGGAGGCACTGAGGGCATATCGCTGAGCCACCAAGATTTCCAGCCCATTTCTGGTTCCACAAAGGAGCCTCAGTCGTTCTTCCACCAATAAACAGTGTTAACAGGCTTCTCACCTGTTGCTTTCACTGGGAAGTACTCCCTGGAAGATCACAGCTGTCCCTGGCTTCAAACCACTTGGAAGAGGTGTCACAGATGGGGAAGTCTGCACAACGCAAACACTGGGATTTATACAAAGCAGTTTCTTTGATTTTAAGGCAAAAACAGAAACCAGCGCTCATTGCAGCTCACAAGGACCAATGAACACAAAGCAGTGCAGCTCCAAATCAAATCACATTTACAAATCCACAAATGCCAATACAAAATGGAAACTGCAAATACAAATGTCAAACTGAAAAGTACATATGTCCTCACCTCGATGATGTTGATGGCTATGATGGACACGTCTCCAATGATCTGCATCAGACTCACTTGCGCTACTGGCATGCGGTGCATAAACGTGTGGATGAAGTGACCATTTACAGACACCTGCAGGAAAATGGAGTTCAGGAAAACAAGAAAGGCTGTTACTCAAAAAATTTTGTTCATGGTATTTTTTTTCCCCCATCCAAAGCATTCTGTCTCTCATGAGTCAATAATGACCTACTCCAGTAAATGAGGTTATATTCCCGTGCAGTAAGGGGGCATTACATACATGCACAAAATACACACACACACACACACAGTTCCTGTCATTCTGACCTCGTAACCCTCTAAGGTGATAGTATAGTCCAGCGTGAAGTTCTCCCCAGTTTTGAAGGGCATCTGGGCAACCCGCTCCTCCTCTTCCCAGTGGCCCTTACGGAAGCTGTTGAACACCAGCTCTGAGGTCTTGAACTGAGAGCTGAAGTGGAACGCTGTATCACAGCCTTGGGTGTCTCCACACTGCAGGTTGATGCTGAAACTGCAGGGGGCGACAGAGAGTTTCATCAGTGATTCCATTGAGTCACCAGAGTAGACACTCAGCTCTAACAATCCTGACAATCTTCTAACTACTCACCTGTCGGTCTCAGCGGGAACCAACCCCTGGAGGGACACTGTCATCCATGTCTTCAAACAGCCTGGGACAGGTATGTTGGTTTGGACGGTCTGCAGAACACAAACACTGGGATTCATACAAAGCAAAATGACAAAAAAAAAAAAGCTTGTCTGTTGCAATGGTTCATCATCCTGGTGCTGGAGAGCTGTAGGGTCTGCTGGGTTTCACTGTCAAGCAGCACTCAATCAATCGATTATTCACACAGTTAATTCATCTGGTTTATTAGGTCTGAATGGCTTGATGATTTTAAGTCAAAAATTAGCACCATGTGGCTCAAGAACCAGAATTGTGAGTCCTGGAGAGTGTGTATGAGATGGAGAGATGTGTGGGGGATGTAGTAAAACAGTCAGTGTGTGATAAACACACAGGGATTGAGTTGAGTGTGGATGTGTATGGGTAAGTGTGAGTGAGTGTGTATGAGTGTGTGTGTGTGTGTGTGTGTGTGTGTGTGTGTGCGCATGTAGTGAGAGGCCAGAGCATTCATACTAACCCCCAGTTCTGCTGGAGTTGGATATTGTCCGGCTCCCTGAAACACAAACTCAGTTAGGGGTGGGTCAGGGAAAGCCAAGCAATGCCAAATCGAACCAAAGGCCCGCATTTAATCGCAGAATGCACTCTGCTCCTCCTCACCTCTACGATGTTGATGGCCGTCACAGAAACGTCTCCAGCGATCTGCAGGACTTTCACTTGGTCCACCGATATGCGGTGCTTGAACAAGTAGAACTCGGCACCATTTACGTTCACCTGCAGGAGCCGGAGAGGAAGGCAGGGAGTCAAGAAAGGCTGCTATTCAAAACTCCTGATGATGTCAATTTTCCGTCTAAAGTATTCGATCTGTCAATTAAATGTCACACCCTACTAGACTAAATGTAAATAATTACAAAATATTACACGAATGCACACAATACACACGTGCAAACCCACAAACATGCACGCACAACTCCTGTCCTTCTCACCTGGTACCCTTCTGCGGTGATAATATAGGTCAGCTCAAACTCCTTCCCCTGAGTGAAGGGCATGTTATCAACCTTCTCAGCCTCTTCCCAGCTGCCATTTCGGAAGGTGTTGAACTCCACCTCTGAGGTCTCAAATTTGGGGTTGAAGTGGAACGCTGTGTCGCAGCCTGCAGCCTCCCCACACTGCAGGTTGATGCTGAAACTGTAGGGGGCGACAGGGAGTGAGAAAGTTTTATTAGTGATTTTGTGGAGTCACCAGAGAAGACAAGGAGCTCTTACAATTTTTGTCATTCCTCTCTGCTTCTCAACTACTGGAAGCTCTGGTTAGAAACAACAGTTTCTTGTACTTTATTATAAGACAGAACGTACTAGACCACAATATAGTTCATCACACACTGCTTACTGAATTTTCAGAACAAGAATCATATTTTAATGTTTCACCAGAAGGAAGAGAGAAAAGAATGCCATTTGTCATTTCATCCTCTGAAACATCTAAGCCAACAGAAAGTTCAGAGCAAATCAACCGATTCCAACTAAACTATTTTTCCCAACTTCAGTGTGACATGAACATTAAATATCACACAATGGGTTCGTAACATTGGTCCCAGGTTTGCTTGAGTTCTGCTGTACTACCACCATGGCACTTACACAGTCATACAATGTTACATTGCCATGTAAAAACAAATAACACTGCACCTTTAAATGAAACAATTGTGTAGTATTCTGCATCCTCTGATGACAGTCAGAATACCCTCTTTTACACAAATGCCCTTCATTACAGAATGTTGTTTGTCTAAGAAAATAATCAGATGGGTGGGAGGAGGTACTAAGCTGACACAGGAACTAAACACTGTCAGTAGTCTTGCGTGACAATGGCTCCTCCAGTGAGCTAAATCAAAAAAAAGCACTGCCCTCGCTTTGACTAAATGAGGAAAAACTCCAGTTTTACACTATTTTGGTTCCTCAAACCCTCATTCATTTTATCCATCCATCACAAAAAAGTGCTCCATTCCCTGCAGTAACTCCTCACCTCTTGGTCTCTTCAGGAATCGTTCCCAGGAGGGTCAGTGTCGTCCCTGCCTTCAAACTGCCTGGGATGGGTGCCTCAGCCTGGATGGCCTGCAGAACACAAACACTGGGATTCACACAGAGAATTCTGTCTGTTGCCGTGGTTCATAACCCCTGAGAGCTGTAGAGTCTGCTGGGTTTCACTGTCAATCAGCAGTTAATTGATCAGATGTTTAAAAACAGATGATCATGCCGTTAGCTCACCTCATCTGGTTCAATGGGTCTAAAGGCATTTATGATTTTAAGTTAAAAAACAAGAGCCAGCACACCTTGCAGCTCACAAGGACCAGGGTTGTGAATCTGGTCTATTGCAAAAGAATGCAGATGGAGGGATGGAGAGTGTAAGTACTGTTGTAACACGGTTACTGTGTAAAAACACAGAGAGACTGAGATGTGTGCATGTGCGTGCACTTGCGTTTGTGTGCGTATATGTACATGCACTAACCTCGGTTTCTTCTTCCGGTATTTCTATTACCTCTTGTACTATCTGAAACACAGTTAGGGGTGGGTGGAGGAGCATTAAAACTCCCAGTCCAATCTGTGGCTAAATGCTAAATGCAAATTCAAATGCAAATAAAAATGCTTAAAAGTAAAACTGTTCACTGTGATACATACTGGATACAAATCTGTTAAATGCCTAAAGTTAACATCCTAAATTTATATGTACAATGCACATTGCTTCTTCTCACCTCGACGATGTTGACATTCTGAATGGAGACGCCACCGAAGATCCTAATGCCACGCACTTGCTCCAACACCATTCGGTGCTTGAACATGTACAATGGACAACCATTCACATTCACCTGGGGGAGGCAAACGTTTCATCACAGAAAGGTTACGATTTCCGTCATTGTTAAATTTTCACGTTATTGTTAAAGTTTTCATGTCAAATCCTACTTCAGAAAATTAAGTAGGGTGTAGCATGAAGCATTCCTCAGCAGTAAAGAGGAACTGCAAGTATGAACACAGAACACACACATGCATACACACAGAGTTCCTGTCCATCTGACCTGGTAGCCATCAGACTTCAACATGAAGACCAGCAAAAAGCTCTCTCCCTTAATGAAGGGCATCTCGACGACCTTCTCCTCTTCTTCCCAGCTGCCATTTCTGAAGCTGTTGAACACCACCTCTGAGGTCTCCAGCCGGGGGTTGAAGCGGAACGCTGTGTCACAGCCCTCAGTGTCTCCACACTGCAGGTCAATGGTGAACCTGCAGGAGGCGACAGAGAACAGAGAAAAATTTATCACAGATTCCGTCGAGGGACCAGATGAGATACTGAGCTCTTACAATCCTCCTCAGTCCTTCAATTCTCGCTGCTTCTGAACTACAGCCAGTTTCACGTGGTAAGAGGAATCTCTGACTTTATTACGAGTCAGAATCTACATCACCATGGAATTGCTATTCATCACAGCCCTTAATGAATTTTCAGAAGATGCATGAAATTGGATTCTTTTAGAATCAGCAGAAGGGGGAAAGAATTTTTAATGCTTACGCTACAGAGATGAGTATATGTTGGGGAAGAAGAATATGGGGTTTCATCCTCTGAAACATCCAAGTGAACAGAACCACGGCGAGAAGCCCGTCTAATCAAACCTTTTTCATGACTGAATTCTTCCCAGTTTTTCAAATTCAGTTCACCTCTGTTTCAGTTAGAAAAATTAAATTGTCCATTGGGGGGAAAAAAAGCATCTCTACCCCCTTCCCTGCAGTAAACCCCATGGCCAGAAGGTGCTCCTCACCTGGTGCTCTCATCGGGAATCATTCCCTGGAAGGACATTGACAACCCAGACTTCAGACTGCCTGGGATGGACATCATAACTTGGGTGGTCTGTGGAACACAATAAAGAATAGCTTGTCTGGTTGCAGTGGTTCATAATCATGGTGCTGGAGAGCTGTCAGTCAGAATGTAATTAATCAATAAATGAAAACAGCTGAACACAGTTTATTTACTTAAACTTGTTTACTGGGACTAGATTGATAATGTTTGTGTGTGTGGGTGGGTGGTGGAAGCCAGTGTAGTCACACAAACCTCATCCACATCATCATCTGGTTCCTGCGTCATTGTGAATTGTCCAATCTGAAACAAAAGCACAGGGTTGGAGGAACACAAAACTATACACCTTCCAATCTAATCATATCTATAAATGCCTAGATAAGCATACTCATTCTTAAGTGTACAGATGTGTGCTGTCACTGGACAAGAATCTGATAAATGACTAAATGCAAATATTTCAATTTAAATGTAGAATGCATGCTGCTCCCACTCACATTAAGGAGGTTGGAGGTCTGCATGGAGATCTCCCCAATGACCTGCACAGAGGTCACCTGCTCCACTGGTATACGGTGCTTGAACAAGTAGATCTTGCGACGGGCTACATACACCTGCAGGAGCCAGAGAGGAAGGCAGGGGTCACAAAAGGCTGTTATTCAAAAATTCTGTCTAAGCAATTCTTTCCCCCCTAAAGCATTCACTCCGTTAATAATCCGTTTCAGTTTCAGAATCAGTTTACAGCTGACTCCAGGATATAACCCAGTTCTTCAATGTCTGAGAAAGTGCGCATCTGTGTATGGAGGCATTACAAGCATGTTTACAATGAGCAAACACACACACACACACACACACACACACACACACACACACACTTCCTGTACTTCTGACCTGGTAGCCCTCTTCTAAGACATGGAAGACCAGCTCAAAGCTCTCCCCCCTACGGAAGGGCATCTCATTGACCCTCTCCTCCTCTTCCCAGCTGCCATTCTTGAAGCTGTTGAACACCAGCACCTCGGAGGGCTCGAACCGGGACTCGAACCGGAAGGCTATGTCAGAGTCTTTCGTGTCCCCACACCGCAGGTCGACGGCAAAACTGTGGGGGGTGAAAGAGAGCATGGAAATTTATGCCACAGATACCTTTGAGTCACCAGAAAAGACACTCTGCTCTAACAGTCCTACTCAGTACCTCAGTCCTCTCTGTTTCTGATCTAGGTATTTTGGTAACAGGACCTTTCGGTGTTTTATTACAATACAGAACATCAGCTGCTGCAGTACTGTTCTTCACTAAGCCACTTCATGAATTTTCAGAACAGGCATCAGTTGGAATGTTTACCATCATCAGGAGACAGAACTTGCAATGTTAAGAGGCCAGTAGGAGTATCTTTCTGATCTATAGAATGAGTTTTCAGCCTCTGAAAGATCCAAGCAAGAGGCTGCTTATTGACTCAACAGTTTCAGAACTTACACAAGACATGTTTTTTTTTTTTTTTTTTTAATCTTTATGGCAGCTTCTTTTTCCACCCCTGCATTTGCACAACACCCACTGTACCCTCCATGGCCAGCAGGGGGCTTCTCACCGTGTGATCTCATTTGGAACAGTTCCCTTGAAATACACAGCCATCCCAGGCTTCACATCACCCGAGAGGACTTCCTCCTCCTGCACAACAAACACTGGGATTAATACAGAGTAGTTTGTCCGTTGCAGTGGTTCATAGCCCGGGTGTTGGAGAGATGCAGGGTCTGCTGGGTTTTGCTGGCAATCAGCACTGAACGAATCAGTCAGTTAAAGCAGCTGATCACACATGAGCTCAGCTCATCTGGGTAACTGGGTCTAAAGGGGTTCACGATTGAAAGGCAAAAATAAAAACCAGCAACCTTGCAGCTCACAAGGACCAGGATTGTGAATTCTATTGCAACAGAATGCAGATGGAGAGGCAAAAGTAATGGCACAGCAGAGTCTAAACACATTGAGTAACTGAGATATCAGTGTGCCTGTGTGTGTGTGTGTGTTGGGAGGACAGTGTAAGCACAC
This sequence comes from Anguilla rostrata, assembly GCF_018555375.3. Lineage (NCBI taxonomy): Eukaryota > Metazoa > Chordata > Actinopteri > Anguilliformes > Anguillidae > Anguilla > Anguilla rostrata. Next base: position 31,054,710 of record NC_057944.1, on the reverse strand, counting down.
TAACCTCTAGTTCTTCTTCTTTTTCAGCTGGTTTTTCTTCCTGAAACGCAAACTCAGGAGTTGGTGGAGCAATATAAAACAATTCAACTCCTAATGAAATCAACAAATACAACTGAAAAAGGTAAGCATGTGTGAGAGAATGTGCATCCATGTGTATGAACATGGATGTGGGTTTCTGTGTGCGTGTGCGAGTGTGTGCATGTGCATGTCCATGCGAGTACATGCATGAGCATGTGTTGGGAGGGCAGTGTAAGCACACTGACCTTGGGTTCTTCTTCTTCAACTGGTTTCTCCTTCTCTTCCACTTCTTCTTCCTGAAACACAAACTCAGGAGTTGGTGGAGCAACACAAAACAATTCACCTCCTAATGAAATCAACAAATACCAAAATGCAAATACAACTGCAAAAAGGTAAACATTTGTGAGAGAATGCACTTCCGTGTGTATGGAAATGAATGTGGGTTTCTGTGTGCATCTGTGCGCATCTCTGCGTGTGCATGCGTTGGGAGGACAGAGTAAGCACACTAACCTTGGGTTCTTCTTCTTCAGCTGGTTTTTCCTTCTCTTCTACTTCTTCTTCCTGAAACACAAATGCAGGAGTTGGTGGAGCAATACAATGAGCTGATTCTGGGACTGGGACTGGTATTGGTGTCGCTCCCTATACCCCTAATGAGCCAGCACGTTTCCATACTATCATTATGTACTGTGTGTCTCTACTGTTTATGTCATTTGATGTCACTTTGGTATGTGGACAGGAATAAAAGTATAAAAATGTGCATGCGTGTGTGTGAATGTGTGTGTGTGTGTGTGTGTGTGTGTGTGCGTGCGCACACACGTGTATGTGTTGGGAGGACAGAGTACACACACTAACCTTGGGTTCTTCTTCTTCAGCTGGTTTTTCCTTCTCCTCTACTTCTTCTTCCTGAAACACAAACTCAGGAGTTGGTGGAGGAATACAAAACAATTCACCTCCTAACGAAATCAGATACCTAAATGCACATACAACTGCAAAAAGGTAAAAATGTGTGAAAGCATGTGTATCCATGTGTGTGTGTGTGTGTGTGAGTATGTGAGTGTGTGTATGCATGTGCATGGGTGTGTGTGTGCGCGTGCGCGCATGTGCATGTGAGCATGTGCAAGGACAGTATAAGCACACTAACCTCGGGTTCTTCTTCTTCGTCTACATCTTCTACCTGAAATACAAACTCAGGAGTTGGTGGAGCAATACAAAACAATTCACCTACTAATGAAATCAAAAATACCGAAATGCAAATACAACTATTAAAAGAGTGTCAATTATTTATTAGCTCACATAAAATCTTTTAGTTTGTTCTAATAAATCTGTAGCCCAATGCAAAAGTAATTTCCTTTTAGATATGGAAATAACTGAGATCACATGCAGTGTGAATTGGATATGTATGAAGACTGAGTAAAATTATGCACATGTTCACAACATAATAAAGGCAGGTCCTTTTAATGTTAGATATTGTTGTAATTATCGCTTTGGTTTCCATTTCATTCAACCAAAGAGCATCATTGGCAAGTTTATACTCAGAGTAGAGTCATGTATACTGCAGCTTAACAAATATTAGGAACATGCTCATTGCAGACAAAATAGTTTTAAAAAGGATATTTAAGTACAGGCCATAACTTTATATTTTGTGTGTAAAAATGAACTCAAAGTTTTTCTGTAACATTTTTGTACATATTTATGTGTTAAAATGTTTTGGGAATTTTAGAAATATTGAAGTGACAGTTCATATTTTTATTGCAATTCTTTTTGTATTTCTTATTTTTATTTCTTGAAAACAGGAGGGAAAATGTTCAAGAACTATGGGCTGTAGACTACCTCATTTTCAATTTTCCCACGAAAAGCATTTAAGGAAGTGTTTTTGTACTTTTTTCATTCAGTTAATTAGCATAAAATCAGAATAATCATTAGAACACTTGATTACCAAAATCATGAGTGCCACCACTAACAGGAGGATTTGCTACACGCCAAATATACCCTAAAATGCGCACTGCTCCTCCTTACCTCAATCATGCGGGCGGCCATAATTAAGATGGTACCAGTGATCTTTAGGGCACTGACTTGCTGAACCGGCATGCGATGCTTGAACACGTAGAATCGTTCGCCATTTATGAGCACCTGCAGCAGCCATAGAGGAAAGCAGGGAGTCAAAAGAGGCTTTCTAAAATTCTCCGTTAATGTTACTTTTTTCTCCAAAGCATTAACTTTGTCACTTTAATATCAGGCCCTGTTACAGTAAATGAGATTATAGTTCTCTGAAATTAGGAAGCATTACATTACACACACACACACAACACACACACACAGGAGTTCCTGTTCCTTCTGACCTTGTAGCCTTGTTTGGTGACAATGAAGACCAGCCCAAAGTTCGTCCCTGGTTGGAAGGGCATCTGATTGACCCTCTCCTCATTCTCCCAGCTGCCATTTTTGAAGCTGTTGAACACCACCACCTTCTCTGAGGGCTCGAAGCGGGGGTTGAAGTGGAAGGCTATGTCAGAGTCTGTCATCGTTCCATACTGCAGGTTGATGGCAAAACTGCAGAAGTCAAAAGAGAGCAAGAGAGCTTTATGAGATTGAGTCGACCGGTGAGGTACTAATCTTTTCCTCATTCTGTCAATCCTCTCTGCTTTGTAACCAGAGATTCTGCTGCGTTACTGTAATACAGAACGTCACATCACATTATCGTAATGTAGTCAGCAGTTCAATTATATGCTAATGTTCTAGTGTAAAGACAGAAAATTTCCTCAATATCATGAAGCAGGCAGAACTGCACCAGCAATGGGAGAATGAGGTTTCATGAATTGCATAATAAGCAAAGCTATAGCGAGCTGTCAGTCACTGACATGTTCCAACCAATGAAAGTATGTTGCAGAACTAAATGATTGGGGAAATACTGCCACACGTTTTTGGGTCCGTGCAGCCTCATTCGTTCATGCACCACAAATAATGTTTTGGCCACATTCCCTGCGGTACTTTCAGTGGCCAACAGGAGACACTTTACCTCTTGATGTCTTCAGGAACTGTTCCCAGGAAGAACAGAGACATCCCTGGCCTCAAACCGCCATATACAGGCCCCACATGTGGGATTTTCTGTGCAACACAAACACTGGGATTAATACAGAGTGGTTTGTCTGTTACAGTGGTTCATAACCTGGGGAGTTGTCAGTCAGCATCTAATTGATCAAGCAGTAAAAGCAATTGATCACGCAGTTAACTAACCACATCTGGTTTATTGGGTCTAAGGGGGTGTTGAGGATCTTAAGACAAAAACAAACACCAGTACAACATGTTGCTCATAAAGACCAAGGCAGCCAAGCTTCTGGTCCCTTGTAACAGGATGCAGATGGAGGCGTGTGAGTAATGTAGTAGCACAGTGTGTGAAAACACTGATGGACTGAGATGCAAGAGTGTTTGTAAATGCATGGTGTGTGTGTCTCCTTGAAAGGCCAGCAGACTCACAGTAATTGCAATCGTCCCTTGGCCTGGAGTTGCATCCACAGGTTGTCCTCCCTGAAAACAGAAACTTGTTTAGTGGTGGGTTGGGGAAACACAGAACACTGCAGGTCCTCATCAAATCATTTCTACACCTTCCAAAAATGCAAAATCAAATGCCAAAATGCAAGTACAAAAGCTGTAATGCAACTATTGATACTTGTTCATACTTAAATATAAGTATGGATGCTTAAAATGCTCATAGAACTGCTTAAGCTTTGAAACTGTGTTCTGTGCAAGACACTTTTATAAAAGGACATTTTAAATATGAGAAATCAAATGCCTAAATGCACAAATACAGAACGCACACTGTTCCTCCTCACCTCGATCATATTGAGGGTTTGCATGGTGACTTCCCCAACAATCTTAATGGCGCTCACTTGGTCCACCGGCATGCGGTGCTCGAAGAAGTGGAACTGACGGCCGTTTACGTTCACCTGCAGGACCCGGAGAAGAAGGCCGCTAGTCAAGAAAGGCTGCTGTATTTACTCAATACACACACATGCACATACAAAATGAACAACGGGTCACAAATGGAACTTCTTAACTACCATGCAATGCACATGCGTAGATGAAAAAAAAAAAACAAACAAATACATACACAGACAGACACACATACACAATGTGTGTCCTTCTGACCTGGTATCCCTTTCTGGTGATGAAGAAGATCAGCTCAAAGTCCTCTCCCTTACGGAAGGGCATCTCAGAGGGCCTCTCCTCATTTTCCCAGCTGCCGTTCTTGAAGCTGTTGAACACCACCACCTCTTCGGGTTCGAACCGGGGATTGAAGTGTAAGGCTTTGTCACATCCTTTAATCTGTCCATACTGCAGGTTGATGGCAAACCTGTAGGGGGGAAGGGGGATAGACAAAGAACCAGAAAGATTAATAAGATTCCCTAACATCCCCAGTTAGGTCTAGTTCCATGAAGCCTTGATTATTTTTCCACCATTGAACAGTGTCTCAGCCCCATTTCCTACAGTACCCTCCATGGCCAGGCGGTGGCTCCTCACCTCTTGATATCTTGGGGAATGGTTCCCTTGAAGTACAGATACATTCCTGGTCTCAAACCGCCGTAGACTGGTGCCAAATGTGGGATTTTCTGTGCAACACAAACACTGAGATTAATATAAAGCAGTTTGTCTGTTGCAGTGTTGCAGTTCTCAACCCCGTATGCTCCCACTTAATTGATCAATCGATTAAAGAAGTTGATCATTGATGTTTTAAGGGGGCTCAAAAGAGGTTAATGATTTTAAGTTTAAAACCCCGGCATCTTTGCAACTCATAATGACTAAGGCTGCAATTCTGTTGGTCTATTGGAACAGAATGCAGACGGAGAGATGGGGGCTGTGAGTTGCACAGTCAGTGCGTAAAACACAGAGGGACTGTGATGTGGGTTTGTATGAAAGAAAGAGAGCAAATGTATATTTGGATGACCGTGGGATTGAGTGTATGTACGTGTGTGTGTGCGCTTGTGTGCGTGTGTGTGGTAAGAGGCCAGCATACTCACACTAATCACAATCTTTCCCAGACCTGGTTGTTTCGGTCCTCCCTGAAACACAAACCCAGTTAGGGGTGGGTGGGGAAACTCAAAACAATAAATACCTTATCCAGTCATATTCACAAATGCCAAAATGCAAAGACAAATGCTTAAGTATTAAAATCTGTACTACGCAAGACACTTTATGACGGGATGTTTAAAAGAAGAATGGACGCTTCTCCTCCTCACCTGAATCGTGTTGATGCTCTGTATGGCAACATCTCCAGCGATCTTAATGGCGCTCACTTGCTCCAGCGGTATGCGATGCTTGAAGAAGTGGAACTGACGACCGTTTACGTTCACCTGCAGGAACCAGAGTAAAAGACAGGGAGTCAAAAAAAGCTGCGGTTCAATATTTCTGCTATTTTTCCTTTTTCTTCCGAAGCATTCAATATCATGCCATACTCTATAAAATTAGATTAAAAGGCAGAAAAGGGGTATTACATGTATTCACACAACACACAAACATGTAAATTAAAAATACAGGTGTAAAGGAAAAAAAATGAAGAAATACAAACGTTTGCACATTCACACACATGCACACGCCAACACAGTTCCTCTCTTTCTGACCTGGTATCCCTCGGTGGTGACAATTATGACTATCTCAAAGTCCTCTCCCTTACAGAAGGGCATCTCAGAGGGCCTCTCCTCATTTTCCCAGCTGCCATTCTTGAAGCTGTTGAACACCACCACCTCTTCAGTGTCAAACCGGGGGTTGAAGTGTAGGGCCTTGTCACATCCTTTAATCTGCCCATTCTGCAGGTTGATGGAAAAACTGTAGGGGGCGACAGAGAGCAGGGAAGTTTCATCACAGGTTCCTGACAGTAACCAGATAAGATACTGGGCCCATTTCAGGTAGTTCAATATGTGGCCAGCCGGCTGCTCACCGTTTGATCTCTTGAGGAACGGTTCCCTTGAAGTACAGATACATCCCAGGCTTCAGTCCGCCAGTGATGGGCTCCAACTGTGGGGTGGTCTGTGGAACACAAACACTAGGATTCACACGGAGCAGTTTGTCTATTGCAATGAGTCATAACCCTGGTGTGGAAGAGCTGTAGGGTCTGCTGGGCTTCAAGGTGGAGATATAATGATAAGAAGGTACTCTAAAATCGAGCCACAGCCGAAAATAAATAAGATGGTGCGTTTGTGTCAGTGTACGGCTAGCTGGGCCAGCAAGGATGTGCACACTGCAATGGCGGAAGTCAACGTGGAGTGTTATTTGCTCAGCAAGTATACACCCAGCTTCACTGTCAATCAGAACCTAATTTATCGATCACGGCAACTGATCACAGTTAACTCTCTGCACTGGTTTTACTGGGTCTAAAGTTATAGGTGATTTTAAGACAAAAGTCAGAAAAACTTGCTGCTCAAATACCGTGGTTGCAACAGATCCATTTGTCTTTTTCAACAGAATGCAGATGGAGGGGTGAGCGAAATGTAGAAGCAAAGTCTGCGTAAAACCAGAGGGTCTGAGATGCGTGTGTGAAAGAGAGAGGACAAAAGTGTGTGTGTGTTTGTGTGAGGCGACAGGTTTTACTCACACTAACGACCACTGGCACTGGAGGTGGCAGTTCAGGTGCTCCTTTTCCTTGCTGTAACACAAATTCAGTTAGAGGCGGCAGGAAACGATCCAACCGTGTCCATCAATGCTCAAATGAAAATACTAATGCCCAGAGGCAAACACACAAAAGCCGAAATTCAAAAACAAATGCCCAAATGCAAAACCAGTGGTTAAACGGACAAAATGAGCCATTTAATACGCTGTATAAGAGGATCTGCAAAGCACCTTAAAATAAATGCTGAAATCACGACGCACGCTGCTCACCTCAGTCATGTCGACGGTTTTCATGGTGACTTCCCCAACTATCTTAATGGCACTCACATGCTCCACTGGCATGCGGTGCTTGAACAAGCAGAAGTAACGACCGTTTACGTACACCTGCAGGAGCCAAAGAGCAAGCCAGAGAGTCAAGGAAGGCTGTAATTCAACATTTGTTATTTTTTTCCACCGAATCATTCAAAATGTCAATTAAATATAATGCCTGCTTTGGTAATTGAGACTATATTCCTCTGCAGTAAGGAGGTAGTACATTGACACACACAGACACAATGATACAAAAAAAAGTATAAATACACATGTTCTCACACAAACACACAGACAGACAATTCAGACAGACATACACTTCCTGTTTTTCTGACCTGGTAACCCTCTGAGGTGATCACGAAAACGATCTCAAAGTCCTCTCCCTTACGGAAGGGCATCTCAGTGGGCCTCTCCTCATTTTCCCAGCTGCCGTTCCGGAAGGAGTTGAGCACCACCACCTCTTCGGGCTCGAACCGGGGATTGAAGTGTAAGGCTGTGTCACATCCTTCAATCTGTCCATACTGCAGGTTGATGGAAAAGCTGTAGGGGGGAAGGGGGTTGACAAAGAACCAGGAAGATTAATAAGATTCCCTAACATCCCCAGTTAGGTCTTACAATCCTACTTAGTACTTAAATCCCACACATCCCAAGGCTCTGTCCCATTGGTCCAGCCACAGAGAGCCCAAAATGCACTGTAGAGCAGAGCTCTATTCACTTTACGTATCGGGTTGATAAATCAGCATCATTTTTGCCACTCCATGGCCAGCAGGGGCTCCTCACCTTTTGATCTCCTGAGGAACTGTTCCACGGAAGACCACGAACATCCCCGGCCACAAACCGCCATAGACGGGCCCAACATGAGGGATGCTCTGTCCAACACAAACACTGGGATTAATACAAAGCAGTTTGACTGTTGCAGTGGATCATAACCCTGGTACTGGAGTATTGTGGGTTCTGCTGGGTTTCATTATCAATAAGCACTAATTTAATATATCAGTTAGAGAGATGGATGAGCAGGAGTAATTTCGAAGCACAGTCAGTGTGTAGAGACTCAGAATGTCAATTGCAGTGTACCTAGCTGGAGTTTAAACCTCAGGTTTACACCGGATGACCACAGAACTGCATTACAACTGGACCAGCTATCCAAAGCTGTGGAATAAGGATTAGTGGTTCCAGATGTAATTTAGTTCTGTGGTCTAGAGGTTTAAACTCCAGTTTATCACAATGCAGTTGACCCATGGAGACTGTGTGTGTGTGTGTGTGTGTGTGGGGAGAGAGGCCAGGGTACTCACTTCAACAACCATCTTTCCTAGACTTGGATGCACGCCTCCTTCTCCCCCCTGAAACACAAACTCAGTTAGGAGCTGGTGGGGGAAAACAAAACATACTTTCTCATCCAGTAATATCAACAAACTCCGAAAAGGAAATACAAATGCTTAAAATGCAATTACGAATACCTAAATTCAAATACCAATAAGCAGCTACAAAAGTTTAAATGTAAAAATGTGCACTGTGTGAGACAATGTGTTTTAAGTTGATAAAAGAAAATAGCAAAATTTAGAATTCCAGATGCTCCATCTCACCCCGATCATGTTAGCGGTTTTTATGGAGATGTCTCCAACGATCTTTATGGCAGCCACATTCTCCACCAGCATGCGGTGCTTGAACAAGTAGAATGGACGACCATTTACGATCACCTGCAGGAATTAGACACAAAGGTAGGAAGTCAAGAACGACTGATATTTACGGTTTCTGTTAGTTACTTTGTCTGCTAAGTATTAAAACTGTCAAACTGTATGCTTGCAAGACACAGAAATGCAAATAAACACCAATATACAATAGATGAGCAATAATTTCTTAAAATTAAATGAAGACAAGACAGAAATACTTTCAGTTGGCCCCAAAGCCAGACGCGATGCGCTCTTTAATAGGTTAGGAAATTTGGCTCCCCAGGTTAAAACAGAAGTAACAAGCCTTGGTGTAATTCTAGACTCTGATCTAAGTTTTAAACCTCACAAGGTGACCAAGACTGCTTTCTTCCATCTAAGAAACATTTCCCAGGTACAGCCATTTCTATCAAGACAGGATTCTGAGATGTTATTCCATGCATTTATTTCAAGTAGGTTGGACTATTGTAATGCTCTTTTTACTGGTCTTCCAAAAAAGTCAATTGGAAGACTACAACTAATTCAGAACTCTGCCGCTAGACTTTTAACAAACATGGAAGAGAGGATATTACTTCTGTTTTAGTTACACTGCACTGGCTCCCTGTATCTTTTAGAATTGATTTTAAAATCCTTTTACTTGTATACAAAGCTCTTAATGGTTTAGCACCTTCTTACATTTCAGATTACCTGCTGTTTTATGTCCCTTCAGGAGCACTAAGTTCATCTGCAACTGGTTTATTAATGGTTTCCAATAGTTCACAAAAAGAAAATTGGGGATGTCGCTTTTAATCATTATGCCCCGAAACTATGGAACACCCTGCCAATTCATATCAGAAAGGCTAGCTCTGTGGACATTTTTATACGCAACCGAAAACATACCTTCTTAATCTAGCTTATATATAGCAGCACTGTTTTTGTTATTTATTAATTTTTTAATATTATATTCCATGTTTTTATTTTTACTGATTTCTTTGTCTGCATTTTATTTTTAAATTTTATTTCTGTATTTTTATTTTTCATCTTTTCAATTCTTTGTAATTGCTTTGATCTTAGTGCTGAATGTAATGCACTCTCAGCTACATTTTATGTATGAAAGGTGCTATATAAATAAAGCTTATCATATTACAATTACACACAACCATGAAGTGCACATGTAGCCAACAAAAGGGCAAATACACACATGCAGACGAACACACACAGTTCCTGTCTGTCTGACCTGGTAGCCCTCTGAAGTGATGATGAAGAGCAGCTCAAACTCCTCTCCCTTACGGAAGGGCATCTCAGAGGACCTCTCCTCCTGTTGCCATCCACCGTTCCGGAAGGAGTTGAACACCACCACCTCTTCGGGCGTGAACCGGGGGTTGAAGTGTAAGGCCTTGTCACAGCCTTTGCCCTGCCCATACTGCAGGTTGATGTGGAACCTGGGGGGTGGGGGGAGACGGAGAGATGGCGTTACATGCTGGAATGTAAAAATTCCTGCAGCTCCAAGCTTTGTCGTGGCCCGCTCTTCGATTATATACTCATGTTCTTGCGAAAAGAAATCAATACTGTCATTAAGATCATCAAATGTTGTTACGTTCTAACCACAGTCACATGAGCAGGCAAATCTGCACTAGGGGGAATGAGGATTCATGAACAGCATAACTGGTTGAGTTAAAGTAAGCTACCTATCAATGATTGTTTCAACCAAGTGTTTTGCACCCCATAGCAAACCAAGATGATTGGTTGAATTAAGGGAGCAACTGAGAACATGAAATAGTTGCAACCATCTTTCGACCCATGAAGCCTGATTAATTCTTTCACCAACAGTGTCACAGTCCCATTTCCAGCAGTATCCTTTGTGGCCATTGAGGAGCTCCTCACCTGTTGATCTCTTCAGGAACTGTTCCCCGGAAGTACAGATACATCCCTGGCCTCAAACCACCCAAGACGGGGCTCACGTGTGGGATTTTCTGTGAAACACAAATGCTGGGATAAATACAGAGCAACTCGTCTGCAACTGTGGTTCATAGCCCAGGTGCTGGAGAGCTGCAGGGTCTGCTGGGTTTCACTGTCAATCTCAATCTCGAGCACTTTATTAAACATTCAATTAAAGCAGCTGATCACAAGTAACTCAACACCTCAGCTACTGGGTCTTATGGGGTTGATAAGGCAAAAACAAAAACTTACACAACTTGAAGCTAATAAGGACCAAAGTGGCAAATCCAATGGTCATTAGCAAAAGAATACAGATGGAGAGATGTGGCAGTGGGAGCAAGTGGCAGTAGTGCATTCAGTGTGTAAAAACACAAAGGACAGTTCCTGATGTGAGATGTGAGAGTGAGAGACAGGGAGAAAGAATGTGTACGCATATGAATGTATGGGAGTGGGTTTGTATGTGTGGTGAATGGGATGTGTACTCACAGTCACCGCCATCTTGTATCGACCTTGATATCCCTGAAGGCATATCTGAAACATAAAATTTTGCATTTCAGCATTTGAAAATGATATTGGATAATATTTTTTGTTTCTTGCCTCGAAGCCCCCAACTAAGTTTAAGCACAAATACAAATAATTAAATAGAAGAATATGCACTTTGTAAAACACTTTCTAAGAATATCTGCTTGCTGATCCTCACCTCGGTCATGTCAATGGTTTCCATGGAGACATCCCCAGCGATCTTTAGGGCACTCACTTGGTTCACTGGCAAGCGGTGCTTAAACATGTAGAACCGACGACCGTTTACGATCACCTGCAGGAGCCATAGTGGGATGTTACTTTTTAAAAATATATTTTTGGTCTCCAGCGTTCAGTCTGTTAATGGAATATCAGGGCCTACTCCAGGAAATTAGCTTATTTTCCTTGAAAGTAAGGTGACATTACGTATATGCACACAGAAATGGCAATACAAAAAAAAGCAAAAACACACATTCACACAGATAGATGCAGTTTCTGTCCTTCTGACCTGGTAGCCCTTTGCGGTGACAATGATGACCAGCTCAAACTCCTCTCCCTTACGGAAGGGCATCTCATTGACCCTCTCCTCTTTTCCCCATTTGCCGTTCTGGAAGGTGTTAAACACCACCACCTCATTGGGCTTGAATCTGGGGTTGAAGTGTAGAGCCTTTGCACAACCTTTCATGTCTCCATTTTGCAAGTTGATGTGGAACCTGAAGGGGAAGTTTAATTGCAGATTCCATTGAGTGACCAGATAAGACACTCAGCCCTTACAATCCTACTTAATGGATAAAATATGTGGTTTCATCCAATTGGATGTTATCAGAGCAAGAATCTACTAGCCAACAGATTTCAACACAAACGTTGTTTCATAACTGACTTCAGAGTGTGAAGTTAATTAAACATGTTACATAACTTTGGTTCCAGGGTACTGGAGTCTTGCTGTACTTCAGCCACAGCACTTAATGTTTTATTGCCTTGATTAAATTAATAGGACAGTTCCTCGTACTATGCAAGAGACGTGTTATTTGTACGGAACTCTCGCCCTCTTCTCAAAATGTTGCGGTGAATTCAGGCAGTGACTGAGAACATGAAATAGTTCCCTACATTCTTGGTTCCAGGAAGCCTCCTTCATTCTCCAGTCACTAAACAGCGTCTTAGCCCCATTCTCTGCAGTACCCTCGATGGGCAATAGGTGGCTTCTCACCTTTTGATGTCATCATCAACCTTTCCTCGGAAGTACATGTACATCCCCGTCTTCAAGCTGTGGTGCAGGTGCTCCACAAATGGCATTTTCTATGCAACACAAACACTGGGATTAATACGGAGCAGTTTGTTTGCAGCAGTGGTTTATAACCCTGGTGCTGGACAGCTGTAGGAATGGCAAATAAATTGACTTGATTTGCTGTATGTTGCTATCATTCCCTACTTGCTTGATCAATCAATTAAAGCCATTGATCAAATAGCTATCACATTTTATCTGGATTATTGGGCCTAAAAAGATGTTTACAGTGTTATTGCAAGAATAAAAACCAGTACATCTTGTAGCTGACAAGGGTAGTGACTCTTGGTCTGTTGCAACTAATTAAAATAGAGAGATGGAGAGGTGTGAGTTATGTAGTAGCACATTCAATAAGTAAAAGCAGAGGGACTGAGATGTGAGTGTGTGCGTGCGTGCGTGTAGAGAGAGGCCAGTGTACTCACATCCACCACTATCTTTCCTTGAGTAAGACGTCCCTGCATGGCTCCTGTTCCTCCCTGAAATGTAATCTCAGTTAGGGGTGGGATCATAAAACAATGTACCTCTTAAGCCAATCATGTCTACAAATTTCAAAAAGAAAAAGTAAGTCTAAATGCAAATACTAGTTCCTAAAAACAACAATGTTCATTGAAAACACATGGTAAAACTAAATGCCTCAGTTGGAATACAGAATCCACTCTGCTCTTCCTCACCTCTGTGATGTTGATGGTTTGAATGGAGACATCCGCAAAGATCCTGATGGTGGTCACATTTTCCATTGGCATGCGGTGCTTGAACAAGTAGAACTTCCGATCGTTTACTTTCACCTGTAGGAGGAAAAGTGGAATGCGGGGAGTCATGAAGGGCTGCAATTTTTAAAAAATTCTGTTAATGTTATTTCATTGCTTCAAAGCATTCAACCTGTCAATGAGACTATATTCCTTAGCAGGGCGGAGGCTTTAATTGTATGCACATAATATACAGAACTGAAAATATGAACACGCAAACATACACATAAATGGCCTTCATGTAAACATAAAGCAGTACAGATTTACAGAAATAAGCACACACTCTCTCTGACCTTGTAGCCCTCTGACGTGACAATGAAGACCAGCTCAAAGTTATCCCCGGGCTGGAAGGGCATGTCCTCGACCCGCTCCTCATTTTCCCAGCTGCCGTTCCGGAAGGTGTTGAACACCACCACGCCTGAAGGCTCAAATCGGGGGTTGAAGTGGAAGGCATTGTCACAGCCTTCTTCGTCCCCACAATGCAGATTGATGCTGAACCTTCAGGAGGCAACCGAGAACAAATATGTTTTGAAGTTTGTGTATGGATCATTCTGTCTACATAGCCTGTAGACTATCTATTCGAAATGAAGGAGCCAAGAAAAAGAACTCAAGAGTGCCGTTGGGAAATATTATAGGTTCTACGCCTTTGGAGCCTAAAAGCACTAATAACATAATCACTAAGTAGCCAAAACAGCACTAGCGATGGGAGATTGAGGTTTCATGAATTGGATAATAGGTGGAGCCATAGTGAGCTGTCAATCACTGAATGTTTCAACCTTTGAAAGATCTTTGCTCCCCATTGCTGGTCAAATTTATTGGGTGAAATCAGTAAGTCACAGAGAGCATTTGGTCCCAGCCATTTTTGTTTCCACAAAGCCTCGTTCATTCTTCTACAAAAAAAAAAAAAAAAAAAAAAATCTCAACCCCATTCCCTGTTCCTCACCTATTGGCCTCCTCGGGAATGGTTCCAGAGAAGCACAAAGACATCCCTGGCCTCAGACCACCGGAGATGGGCCCCACGTGTGGGATGCTCTGTGCAACACAAACACCGGCATTAACATAGAACAGTTTGTCTGTTGAAGTTGTTCATAATCCTGGTCCTGGAGCACTGTAGGGCCTGCTGCTTTTCACTTTCAGTCAGTACTGAATTAATCAGTCATTTAAAGTTGTGATTACACCATGAACTCACTTTTACCTGGTTTATTCTGTATAAACGGGTTGATGATTTTTAAGGCAAAAACAAAAACCTGCACACAAGGGCTATAGTTACTAATCTTTGTTGCAACAGAATACAGATGAGTTGAAGGGTGTGAATAACATTGCAGCACAGTCAGTGTATGAAAACACATAGGGACTGAGATCTGTGTGTGTGTGGGCCATAAGAAGACAGTACTCACAGGAACAATCTTTTCTTCCTTTTCTTTTTCTGGTTCCTCTTCTTCACCCTAAAACACAAACTCAGTTAGGGGTGGGTGGTGAAACACAGTATATTCCACCGCCAACTTCGATTATATCTACAAATACATAGAAGAAAATAAAAATGCTTAAATGAACAAAGAAAATGTGAAAATGTAAATACAAATCTATAATGCATGTCTGAATAACAAAATGATGAAACAAATCCTTATATAAAAATGTGTGCTGTGTAAGACTTTAAGAGGAACTTTCTGAAATGCAATTGCCTGAATTTGAAAAAAGAACGCAAGTGGCTTCTCACCTGGGTGATTTCGCCAGTCTCAATGGAGACTTCCCCAGCAATCTTTATGGCACTCACGTGCTCCAGTGGAATTCGGTGCTTGAACAAGTAAAACTCACGACCGTTTACATTCACCTGCAGGAGTTGGGGAGGAAGGCAGTATATCAAAAACGTATGCTGTTCAATATTTCTGTCAATCTTATTTAATTCCTCCAAAGCATTCAGTTTGTAAATTGAATATTATTCCATACTCTAGTGAATAAGACTTTATACCTCTGCAATAAAGAGATATTACTTGCATGGACACAATTCACACACAAACAAATTCAGGCATACATATAGACAATATACACAAACATGCAATGCACACATACAAAAAAGTACAAATACACACACATGCACACACACACAAACTGTTCCTGTTTTTCTGACCTGATAGCCCTCTGAGGTGACAATGAAGACCAACACAAACTGCTCTCCCTCACGGAAGGGCATCTCAGTGGGCCTCTCCTCATTTTCCCAGCCACCATTCCGGAAGGTGTTGAACACCACCACCCCGTTGCCGGCAAACCGGGGGTTGAAGTGCATGGCTGTGTCTCCGCCTTCCTTCTCCCCACACTGCAGGTTGATGTGGAACCTACAGGGGGCGACAGAGAGAAATGACATTTTTTTTTGACAGATTCCTGTAACAAGATGAGATGTTCAGCTCTGAAAATCTTTATAAATGGGTCGCACCCATTTTTGCCTCTGCTAAACTGCATTAACTCATCCAGCACGCACTAGTGTTGCTGCTGTACCCTCCATGGCCAGCGGGGGCTCCTCACCTGTTGATGTTCTTGGGAACAGTTCCCCGGAAGTACAAAGACATCCCCGGTCTCAGGCCACCAAAGAGACGCCCCACATGTGGAATTTTCTGTGCAAGACAAACACTGGAATTCATACAAAGCAATTTGTCTGCTGCAATGGTTCGTAACCCTGAAGCTGAAGAGCTGTAGGGTCTGTTTTATATCTCTGTCTGCGTGTACGCAAATGATCAATCAATTACTGCAGTTAACTTTCCTCCTCTGGTTGTTTAAGTCTAAAGACATTGACAAAGTGTAAAGTCAAAAACAAAAACCAGCAGACCTTGCAACTCATAAGGACCAAGGCTGTGAGTCTGTCATTTCAACAGAATGCAGATGGAGGGGTGTGAGTAATGTAGCACAGTCAGTGTGTTAAACTCAGGGGGTGCTGAGATATTAGTGCCTGTATGAAACAGTGGGAGTTAGAGGGAGAGGAGAAAAACCATGTTTGCATGTGGATGTCTGTGGGATTGTATGTGTGTGTGTGTGTGTGTGTGGTGAAAGGCCAGGGTACTCACACGAATCGCCATCTGTCCAAAACCTGGTTGTCTATGTCCTGGTACTCTCTGAAACACAAACTCAGTTAGTGTTGGAATGGGGAAAATAAAACCTAATAATATCTACGAATGGCAATATAAAAGATGAGTTGCAAACATAAATGAAAATATCAATGTTTAAATCGAAAAATGTTTACTGTAAGGAAACTTTCAAACAGGATTTGCTAAATGCCTCTATATAAATGCCTAACCTTAAATGTAGAATTTGGCTCCTTCTCACCTTGATTGTGTGAAGTTTCTGCACAGAGACGTCCCCGACGATCTTAATGGCGCTCACTTGCTCCACTGGCATGCGGTGGTTGAACAAGTGGAAGTGACGACCATTTACGTACACCTGCAGAGGACAGCAGGGAGTCAAGACCATTATTCAATATTTCTGTTAATGTTATTTTTTCCTCTAAACTTGTCAATTGAATACCATGCTCTAGTCTAGGAAATGAGATTATAGTTCTCTGGAGAAAAGAGGCATTATGTGTGTCAGCACAAATGCAAATCAAAACACAAACATTAAGAAAAAAGTGGATACACACACACACACAGACAAACACAGTTCCTGTATTTCTGACCTGGTAGCCCTCTGCGGTGATAAAGAAGACCAGCTCAAAGTCCTCTCCCTTACGGAAGGGCATCTCAGTGGGCCTCTCCTCATTTTCCCAGCCACCGTTCCGGAAGCTGTTGAACACCACCACCTCTTCGGGCTTGAACCGGGGGTTGAAGTGTAAGGCCTTGTCACAGCCTTTCATTTTCCCATACTGCAGGTTGATGTGGAACCTGTTGGGGGCAGCAGAGAACATGGAGGTTTTCCCTTCAGAGATTTCTCTGAAAATAATTGGATGAAATCAGGGAGTCTCTCATAGCATAAAATTTTTTCAGGAAGCCTCAGTCATTCTTCCATCAAAACAGTTCCCTGCAGTACCCTCTACGGCCAGCAGAGGATCCTCACCTTTCAATCTCTTGAGGAACAGTTCCTCGGAAGTACAGATACATCCCTGGCCTCAAACCACCGAAGAGGGACCCCACGTGTGGGATTTTCTGTGCAACACAAACACTGATATTAACACAAAGCAATTTGTCTGTCGCAGTGTTTCATAACTGGTGCTGAAGAGCTGTAGGGTCAGGTGGACATTGCTGTTAATCAGCACTTAATAGATCAATCAATTAAAGCAGTTTATCACTAAGTTACCTCGTGTCTACTGGTTTTTGGGGTCTAAATGAATTGTTGAATTTCAGACCACAAAAAAAAAAAAAAAAAAAAAAAAAACAGCCGACCTTTGAGCTCAAAAGGACCAAGGTTTGAGAGTCCATTGATCTTTTTCTTCAGATGGAGACATGGAGGGTGAGAATTTTACTGTCTGTTTTTTAAATACATATTGGACAGAGATAGGGCCATGTGTCTATGTGAAAGAGCTAGAGAGAGAATGTGTATGGGTGTGGGATTGTGTGTTTCTGAGTGTGTTTGTTTGTAGTGAATGGCCAGCATACTCACACTGACCACCATCGTTCCTAGATCTGGTTTTCCCTCTACAGCTCCTGGTCCTCTCTGAAACATGAACTCAGTTAAGCGTGGGTGGGAGGACATAAAATGCATCCAATCAAATCCACAAATGGCTAAATGCAAATACAATTGTAAAAATGTGTGCAGTATAATGCCTGTAAAAGTGAAAAATGTTTTAATGCCAATATTTAAACTATTTACGCTGCTCCTTCTTACCTTGATGACATTGGCGGTTTTCATGGAGACGTCCCCAACAACGTTCAGGGCACTCACTTGGTCCACCGGCATGCGGTGGTTGAACAAGTGGAACTGACGACCGTTTACATTGACCTGCAGGAATTGGGGAGCAAAGCGGGGAGTCAAGAAAATCAACTATTCCATATATCTATTAATTTTATTTTTTCCGCCAAAGCATTCTGTCTGCCAGTTGAATGCCATGCCATGTCTTACTCTTGGAAATTAGATTATACTCCACTGCAGTAAGGAGGTATTCCATTACTTTACATTACAGGCGATTAGCAGATGCTCTTATCCAGACCAACTTACATTGTATCCAATTATACAGCTGGATATATATACTGGAGCAATGAAGGTTAAGTACCTTGCTGAAGGGTACAATGACAATGTCCTACCAGGGAATCAAGCCTGCAACCTAGGTTACAGGACCAACTCCTTAGCCTACTACACTACCACCCACAAGTGTGCACACAAACATGTTCCATGTGCATAAAAATACAAACACACACACACACACACACACACACACTTTCTGACCTGGTATCCCTCTGCGGTGACAAAGATGAAGAGCTCAAAGTCCTCTCCCTTACGGAAGGGCATCTCAGAGGGCCTCTCCTCCTGTTCCCAGCTGCCATTCCGGAAGCTGTTGAACACCACCACCTCTTCGGGTTCGAATCGGGGGTTGAAGTGTAAGGCCTTGTCACAGCCTTTCTTCTCTCCGTACTGCAGGTTGATGTGGAACCTGTGGGGAACAGAAAAGCACAATAAGGTTTTCTTCAGAGATCTTTGAGTCACCAGATAAGATTATCTGCTTTCATAATCATCATGAGGCCTTCAATCCTCCTGAAATTGTAATTAAAATAGGTTATGGTTGGGAGGAATTTTTGGTTCTTTACTACAGTACGAAACAATATTATTGCCACGCTACTGTTCTGCATCATGACTCTTGCTCTGGTTTGGCTTCATCAGCAGATAGAAGAATACAGACATGGAGTATGTGATTGATAACAGAAATATGGGGTTTCATCCTCTGAAACATACAAGCAAATAGCATGACAGGAAAAACCACTGATCGACCACGAAACAAATGCTCCTCACCTTTTAATCTCTTGGGGAATGGTGCCCTTGAAGTACAGATACGTCCCTGACCTCAAACCACCATGGACGGACCGCAAATGTGGGATTTTCTGCACAACACAAATATTGGGATTCATACAGAGTAGATTGTTGCAGTGATTCGTAACCCTGCCGTTGGAGAGCAGTAGGGTCTGCTGAGTTTCGCTGTCAATCAGCACTTAATTAATAAATCAGTTTATCTAAAGTTTGTGTCTAAAGTGATTGACAGTTTAAAATGCAAATAACCAGCTACCTTGCAGCTCATAAAGACCAGGGTTTTGAATCCGTTGGTCTTGTGCAATGAAATAGACATGGAAAGATGGAGGTTGTGAGTAATGGAGTAGTACAGTCAGTGTGCAAGAACACAGAGGCTCCAAGATGTGAGTGTATGAGAGAGAAAATGTGTCTCTATACATGTACTGTATATGGGTTTGTGTGTTTGGTGAGAGGCTAGCATATTCACACTAACCACTGTGTCTTCTTGCTCTGGTTGTTCCTCTTGTCCTCCCTGAAAACACAATTTCAGTTAGGGGTGGACAGAGTGACAAAAAACAATGCAGCTCCTAATCCAAACATATTAGCAAAGGCCTAAATGCAAATACAAGTGCAAATGGGCAAATGCAAAGACTTAATTTTAAAAATGTGCACTGTGTAAAACACAAGGTTTCAAATTAGTAAAAGTATAACTAAATTTAAATGTAGAATGCACACTGCTTTTCTTCACCTCAGTCAAGTTGACGGTCTCCATGGAGACTTCCCCAGCGATCTTTATGGCATTCACTTGTTCCACTGGCATGCGGTGCTTGAACAAGTAGAATTGACGGCCATTTACGTTCACCTGAGGAATTTGGATCAGAAGCCAGAGAGTCAAGAAAGCTGGTAACTAAAAAGTGTTCATTTTTTCCTCAAAGGCATTCAGTCAGGTTCCTGTGTAGAAAGGAGGCATTACATATATGCACACAATACACACACACACACACAAACATGAATACACACATGAGCACATACTGTAAATACACAGTTCCTGTCTTTCTGACCTGGTAGCCTTCTGAGGTGATGATGAAGACCAGCTCAAAGTCCTCTCCCTTAGTGAAGGGCATCTCAGCAGGCCTCTCCTCCTGTTCCCAGCTGCCATTCCGGAAGGAGTTGAACACCACCACCTCTTCGGGCTCGAACCGGGGGTTGAAGTGTAAGGCCTTGTCGCATCCTTTCATCTGCCCATACTGCAGGTTGATATGGAATCTGTGGGTGGTGACAAAGAACCAGAATGGTCAATCACTAAATCCATTGGCTCAACAGATAAGTTTCCATCTCTTACAATCCCCACTCTTTCAGCCTTCTTTGCTTATGAACTAGGAGGTGGCTCTGTTTGGAGTTACTTATGCTTTATTAGAACTGAAAGTGCTCATTGGCACAGTATTGTTCATCACACCCCTGAATGAAGACCAGAAATTAGACCCACTCAGAAAATGCAAATGTATAATTTGACTTCATCAGCAGGGAGACAGAATTTCTATTGTGAAGAAAATGTAGATGAGTATCTGAGCGAAAGAATATGGGGTTTTCATCCTCTGAAACAAGCAAATAGCCTCACAGCATGAAGCTGTTCACCAACCAAGATGAAGACACATCACCTTTTGATTTCTTGGGGAACGGTTCCCTTGAAGTACAGATACAATCCAGATCTCAAACCACCATAGACGGGCCCCACGTGTGGAATTTTCTGCAAAACAAACACAGGGATGTAATACAAAGCGGTTTGTCTGTTGCAGTGATTCATAATTCTGGAGCTGAAGAATCATAGGCTGGGTCCCAAACTGGTGCTGATCGTCGGGTCCCGTTTTGAATTATAAACTGCCGTCTTATCCTCGCCACTGCCCATCTTCTTTTCATTTAATTTGAAATACACTCCCCGCCTATGGAGTAGCCACCACAAGCATGACAGGCTCCACATCTGTTGCCTAACTGAGTATCTAGTTGTTCGCACATAGTTGGTATACAGCGCGAAAATAATGAAAAAACAAACACGACTGTTTACAATGAAATGGCAACTTTATTATGGGGTTGACAGTTCACTGAAAGCTATCCAAACTGCAATTAATATTTTCCAAGCTATCGTTGCCTTCCACTGCTCTTCTGACAGCAAAAAGGAGAATTCAATTGAAGTGGCTAGCTCGCTGATATTACTGGTTAGTCTAGATCATAATATTTCAGTAATATATTGCTTATATAGATTGTGGGCATCTATCAATCGGGTTCGTTCGGTAGACAGGAAAAAGGTAAATGGATTTGCAACTAGTCTATATAAAAGGCAAAATATGTAGAAAAAAAAGCGTCCTTGTTATCCTCCAGAGGTAATTTTTTCAGTACTTTCACAATTTTTTTCTGTGCCAGCAAATATGTCAGAGGTCACCCAGTGCTAGCTTTATTTGCTAAGCGGACGTGTATCGACCACCCCATAGAGATTAATGGAACTTGTCTTTACTTAAGATCATATTGTAGAAGTGTCCTATCTTGTGTATTTCGGGTTAATATGAAAAAGGCTGATCCCTACTGCATTTCTAGTGATCCGTTACATATTCACAGTTGTAACCCAAGTCGCAGAAACAAACTAGCCAGGGAAACAGCTGGAAACTGTGAAGCGACATTTGCACAGATGTGCTTAATGGTCGCGATTAAGGAATTTGCATTAAAAGTTGATATTGTAAAAGAGGTTGTATCAATATAACTAAAATGCATATGCATTACATTGGGATTTTTTCAATTTAGACAGTAATGTGTAATTTTTACAGGACTTGCATTTAAATAGGTAACGGCGTCTATTCCACTTGAATAAATATGAAATAAATACAGTAGCATTTCAGATGGTTCATAATATGTCCTCTCACTCTCACGTTGTTCCCCTCAGGTTTATTACTGGAATTTTACCGATAGTTACAGCAAAGGTTAAAGGTTATGGGTCAGATGTCCTCACAAAGTGCATCCCAATCATTTAACCATTGGTTCATGGTTCGGAGTGCGTAGTCCCAAGCATTGCCTGGAGTGCGTATTCCAGAGCACGGTAGTGTGGAGCATGGAAGTTTGCGGTTTGGGACACAGCCATAGTCTGCTGGGTTTCACTGTCAATCAGCGCTGGTCAGTCAGATAAAGCAGTGGGTCTAACAGTTCATTCGCCATATTTGATTTACTTGGTATAAAAGGTTTGACAAGTGTAGGGCAAAAACCCAAAACAGCACACCTTGTGTCTCACAAGGACCAAGGTCACAAATCTTTCTGTCTATTACAACAGAATGCAGATGGAGAAATGGAGGGTGCGAGTAATTCTGCGACACCGACAGTATGTAAAAACACAGGGGATTGAAAATGAGTACGTAAGTGAATGAGAGAAAGAGAATGAATAAATGTGTATGTGGTGAGAGGCCAGGATACTCACAGAAACCACTATCCTTCCTAGGCTTGGATGAAGCTGTCCGCCTTCGCGTCCTCCCTGAAACGCAAATTGAGTTGAGAGTGAGGGGAGGGGGTGGGACACACACACAAAACAATATACCTCCTAATCCAATCACATCCACAAATGCTTACATGCAGAACAAATAAAATGCAAATAGATATGTGAGCAGGCAAATCTAAATGCTAAAAGTTGTGTGCTAAAAAATGTGTGCTACAAAGCCACGTGAATCAGGATTTTTAAATGCATGAAAACAAATGCCTCAATTTAAATGTAGAAAGCACAGTGTTCCTCCTCACCCCGATCATGTTGACGGTTTTCATGGAGACGTCTCCAGCGATACTTAATGCACCCACTGTCTCCACTGGCATGCGGTGCTTGAAGAAGTGGAACCGACGACCGTTCACGTTCACCTGGAGGAACCAGAGTGAAAGGTAGGGAGTCAAAATACTGCTAAAGCTATTCTTCCTTCACATAAATCAATTTCAATTAAGATTATATTGATCATGCATTAAGGAGGTATTGCATGCAGTGGACACAAAGGACAAGAGTACAAACACACACACACACACGCTCACTGACACACTCTTTCCGTTCTTCTGACCTGGTAGCCCTCTGCGGTGATAAAGAAGACCAGCTCAAAGTCCTCTCCCTTACGGAAGGGCATCTCAGAGGGCCTCTCCTCATTTTCCCATCTGCCGTTCCGGAAGCTGTTGAACACCACCACCTCTGAGGGCGTGAACCGGGGGTTGAAGTGTAAGGCTATGTCAGAGCCTTTTCTCTCCCCATATTGCAGGTTGATGTGGAACCTGTGGAGGAAGTTAAATAGCAGATTCCTCTTGAGAGTCAAGACAAGATACTCAGCTCTTACAGTGAGGACTGAAGGGCTGAGGAAGAGTGTGTCTTAATGACAGGTGGTTCCAGCTGGTAAAAATGAGTTTCTGATGTTTATTTACAGTACATAATATTGTTCTTCATTACACCCCAAAATGAATTTTCAGAAAATGCATCAAATGTTGACTATTGGTAGGGAGACGGGACTTCTTATCTTAAGATTACAGAGATGAGTACATGGTTGATCTATATTGTATGTGGTTTCATCCTCTAAAACTTCCAAACAAATACTCTCATCAAAAGGCTGTTTATGGACTGATTCTAGCCCAAAAGTTCTTCACATCTGACTTCAGAGCATATAATTTATTAAAAATTAAATATCACATGAGATATTAGGGTGTTGATGGGGTCGTAATTGTTTTACTATTGTTCACCCACAGCTCATACACAATTAAATGTTCATTTGCCTTCATTAAGTTATGGTGGCCCTTCCCAGCATGTGAAAGAGTTAGAGTTAGAGTTAGAGTTAGAAAGCACATCGAGGAATAGCATGCTGTTTATGATGCTTCCTGTTGTGTTACTATGGCTCCTCCAATGAGTTGTAACAAATATTTTCTGACCAGTTGGTTCAGACTATAGACTGTAGAATAAATATGGACAAAGTGACTGGAATGTCATCCGTTGATTGTTTTTTTGTACTACAATAAGCACATAAACATCAGCCACAAACAATCCAAGCCAATGGGCTCCACACAACTCTATGATCCAGAATTCTATGCAGAGTTTATTCCCAACTGCAGAAATGTTACTCTACAGAGAAAAAAAGTGAACAATTAAAAATTGCAATAAGAAACTGATGAGAGACATGGGCTATGGGACATATTACATGCTGGAGTGCAAACATTTCATCAGCTGAGCAATGTTATGAACAGCAGTTTAATTATGCTAATATTCTATTAAAAATAAATAAATATCATAAATAACCTCTGATGCTGTTAAACCCTAACTGTAAATAGCAGGTAAAACTCCACTAGCGATGGGAAGTGAATGAGGTTTCATGAATTACACAGGAGTCATAGTGAACTGTCAATCGGTGAATTGCTTCAACCAATGCGATGATTTTGCTCCCAATAGCAGAACAAATTGATTTAGTGAAATTTGGAGTCGCTAAAATCATAATAGCTCCACGCAATCTTGGTTCCATGAAGCCTCATTCATTCTTCCACCACTAAAGAGTCACAGTCCCATTACAATAGCCTCCTCATCCAGCAGGGGGCTCCTCACCTGTTGATATTTTGTGGAACCGTTCCCCGGAAGAAGACATACATCCCTGTCCTTAAGCTGCCATAGACGGGCCCCACATGTGGGATTTTCTGTGCAACACAAACACTGAGATTCACACAGAGCAGAGTCCATTGCAGTGGTTCATAACCCTGGTGCTAGATAGCTGTACAATCTGCTGGTGTTCACTATCAATGTGCACATAATCTTAACAGATCAATCAATTAATACAGATGATCACAGAGATAGGTATCAACTAATTTGGTCTAAAGTTTTGAAAATGTTAAGGCTAAAATAAAAACCAGCAAATCTCCAGGCTTACAAAGACCAGGATTGTGTATTCATTGCTCTATCACAACAGTATGCAGATGAAGAGTATGAATAATGCAATAGCACACAGTGTGTAAAACATTGAGGGACTATCCTGGGTTTGTGGGTGTGTGTAAGTCGACTGTACTTACAGTAACCAATATTTTTCGTGGACCTTGGTATTTCTGAACGCCTCCCTGAAACACAAACTCAGTTAGGGGTGGGTTGGAGATCAGAAAAAGTAATCAATAGTATTTTGATAAATTCAAATACAAATGCTTAAACATAAATACGAATGTTAAATACAAATACAAATGCCTGCATGCAAACACAAATTTTTACAGATTTTCACAGATTTATTGTAATAATTTTCACTGTTCAAGACATTTTTAACAGGATCTGCTAAAGACCTACAAGTAGATGGCCAAATTTATATATAGAATAAACAATGCCCTTCCTCACCCCGATCATTTTGAGGGTCTCCATGGAGACGTCTCCAGCAATTGCCAAGGTGTTCACGTGCTCCACTGGCAAGCGGTGCTTGTACATGTAGAACCGACGACCGTTTACGATCACCTGTAGGAGTGAAGCAGGGCTGCTATTCAAAATTGTTTCATTTTTTTTTCTTCTCTAATGCATTCAGTCTATTAGTAGAACATCATGCCCTACTCCAGCACATAATATTATATTACTCTGAAGTGAAAAGGCATTACATGCACCATAATATAATGTGATAAATGCAAATACAAGCAGAAACATGCAATGCAAACATATACAAATTACAAATTCGCACACATGTGCAACACCCTTCTGACCTGGTAGCCTTTTGGGGTGACAAAGAACACCAGCTCAAAGCTCTCTCTCTTATGGAAGGGCATCTCTTGGACTCGCTCCTCCTTTCCCCATCTTCCGTTCAAGAAGGTGTTGAACACCACCACCTCAGAAGGCTTAAACCGGGGGTTGAAGTGTAAGGCTCTGTTGCCTTTCTTGCCTCCACACTCCAGGTTGATGTGGAACCTGCAGGGGGTGACAGAGAACAAGGAAATTTTATTACAGGTTCCCTGTGAGTGACCAAATAAGATCCTCAGCTCTTACATTCACGCCCTTTCAGTTCTTTCTGCGTCTTGAACGCAGGACGATCCAGTTTGTATGAGGAGTTAGCCAAGCTAACTAATAGAATCGTTCCACTTTCCCCTTCCCTCTTAGGAGACCTCACACCCATCAGTCACTTACACAAATACCACGATGCCAAACTTATCACCTTGACCATTGCAAAAAAAGACAATATTGCTCAACTGGAAATACAGACACAAAATAAAATCACAATGGCTCAATTTGTTAACAGAACATCTCTCAATGGAACAAATCACTGCATCTAACAAATCAAACATCAAAATTTCATGACACCTGGGCCCCCTTCCTGAAAACTCTGAATCTGCCAGTGAACTAAGACCTCAACTTTTATTAGTTAGCCAAACTTTATTACAATAAAGAACATCCGTTGCCATTGACAAGAAACCAAAATTGTGGTCAATAACCTAAACTACTGTTACAGTTTAACCACAGAATCAATAAACAGACAGAATTACACCAGCAATGGGGGAGCGAAGATTAATTCATTGAATAATCGCTGGAATGGTAATAAGCTGTCGATCACAGCTGCAACCAATGAAAGGACTGAAGGTTGCTCTTAATACAACAAAATGATTGGGTGAAATCAAGTAATCGCTGAAAGCACATAATGCTAGTTAGCTTATTACCATTCTTGACTCCACAAAGCCTCATTCATTCTGCCACTGGACAGTGTCTCAGCCCTATTTTCTGTAGTACCATCAATTGACAGTTGGTATCTCCTAACCTGCTGATGTCATCATCAATCTTTCCCCGGAAGTACAGATACATCCCCTTCCTCACACCGCCGTAGATGGGCCCATGATAGGGAATAGTCTATGGAAAACAAACACTGGGATTCACACAAAGCAGTTTGTTGCAGTGGTTAAATTGCCTTGGTGCTGGAGAGCTGTAGGGTCTGATGGGTTTCCACTGGCAATAAGCTCTTAATTGATAATCAATTAAAGCAGCTGATCAAACAACATTTTGGAGAAAGAGGCCAGCGTACTCACATTAAATGTCATCTTTCCTAGACTTAGTTGTTCTGGTGTGCCCTCTTGTCCTCCCTGGAACACAAACTCAGTTAGTGGTGGTTTGGGGAACACAAAATGATGCACCTCTAAATCAATTCATATCCACAAATGGCCAAATTAAAATACAAATGCCTTAATGTAAATACAAATACTTAAGTGGAACTGCTGAGTGCCTATATTAAATGCAGAATGCACTCTGCTCCAACTCACCTGAATGATGTTAACAGTATGCATTGAGACCTCCCCAAAGATCTTTATGTCACGGACTTGCTCCACCGGCATGCGATGCTTGTACAAGTGGAAGTCATTACCGTTCACTTTCACCTGAAGGAACCAGGCAGAATGAAAGGGAGTCAAGAAAGAGGGTGATTAAGGATTTCTGCTTATGATAATTTTTCTTCCAAAGCAATCAATCAGTCAGTTGAATATCACGCTTGATTCCAGTAAATGAGATTACATTTCTCTGCGGTAAGCAAGTATTGCGGGTAATACACACAAATGCAAATGCTAACACACCAACACAAACACACTCTCACATGCAGTGCACATATATACAAAAAGTACAAATGCACATATGCTTGCCAGCACATAGTTCCTGTCTTTCTGACCTGGTAGCCCTCTGAGGTGATGATGTAGAGGACCTCAAAGTCCTCTCCCCAACAGAAGGGAAACCCAGTGGGCCGCTCCTCATTTTCCCAGCCACCATTCCGGTGGGTGTTGAACACCACCACATTGGAATCGAATCGGGGGTTGAAGTGGAAGGCAATGTCACAACCTTCCTTCTCCTCACAGTACAGATTGATGCTGAACCTGCGGGGGGGGGGGGGTATTGTTGGCAGTATCTTCACACGCTGTTGAATCCTTACCGCAGAATCGCTAAGCAGACAAAACTGCACTAGCCACGAAGGAGTGAGGTTTCATGAATTGAATGATCAGTGGACATATAGTCAGCTGTCAATCACTAACTCGTTTCAATGAATGTAAAGATTGTGGTCCCCATACAAGAACAAAATGTTCGGGTGTAATCAGGGAGTTTCCCTGAGCATAATAGTTAGGCTCATTCTTGGATTAATGAAGCCTCATTCATTCTTTGACCGTTAAATAGTGTCTCAGGCTTCTTACCTGTTGATCTTTTGAGGAACCGTTCCTCGGAAGAGCACAGACATCCCTGGCCTCAAACCGCCATAGATGGGCCCCACATATGAGATCACCTGAATAACACAGAAACTGGGATTAATACAGAACAGTTTGTCTGTTGCAGTGGTTCATAATGCTGGTGCTGGAGGTTTTACTGACAATTGCTGTCAGTCAACAATGAATTGATAAGATAAAGCAGTTGATCACACAGTTAATGCTGTTCATCTGGACTACTGTGCTTAGGTAGTAAGGTTACAACAAAATCCAGAAAACATTGCAGCTCAGAAGAACCAGAGTTATAAATCCGTTGATCCATTTCGACAGAATACAGATGGAGGGGTATGAGTAATATGGCAGCACAGGTAGAGCTATTGAGATTGAGTGTATGTGGTGAGAAGCCATCATTTCCACACTAACCTTCTTTACTGGTAGAACTTCTGGAACTGCTATAATTGGTGGACCTAAGTCACATATCGGTGGTACCTGAAACGGGTGAAAAAGTCACTTAGGGGTGGATAAGGAAACAAACATTGCACCTCCTAATCGATTCACACTAACACAAGCGAAAATACAAATATAATTGCTAAAAAGCCAATAGAAATGTACCACAGACAGCATAAAAACACAGAGGCACTGTGTGTGTGTGTGTGTGTTTGTGTGTGAGAGAGAGAGAGACAGTAAACTCATTTCAATATGCATGTGTGAGTGTACGTGTGTGTGTGTGTGTGTGAGAGAAACAGTAATTTCATTTGAATATGATTGTGTGTGTGTATGTGCATGTGTGTGTGTGTGTGGTGAGAAGCCAGCAGACTCACAATAAGTATCCCTGGACATATCACTATGTCTCCTAGTCCTCCCTGAAATACAGGCTTAGTTAGGAGGGTTGGCAGAACACATAACAATGAATCTCCTTGTTCATCCACATCAAAAACTGCCTAAATGCAAAAATAAATGTTTCAGTGTAAAATGTGCTGTGGAAAAAGGACTAATGGATCTGCAAACTACCAAAAAGTAAATGCCCAAGTTTTAGTGCAAACTCAAAGACAAACTATATTATGGTGGGGGGGGGGGGGCTTGTATGCCTGCAAATGCTTCAGTGAAAATCAAAATGCCTTAATCTGGAGGGGGGGGGGGGGGGCGAGAGATGGCCACAAAACCATGCACATCTTAATTCAAACATGTCTATAAATGCACATACAAATATCTAAAACCAAATACAAATGCTTAAATGAAAATGTACACTGTACAATGTTATAACAGGACATTTTAATTGCCTAAACGCAAGACAAAATTAAAAAGTTGAATGCATGCTGCTGCTCCTCACCCCAATGAAGGTGACTTTGTGCAGGGTGACGTCTCCAACGATCTTTAAGACACTCACGTTCGCCAACGGTATGCGGTGCTTGAACAAGTGGAATTCGCTTCCATTTACATTAACCTGCAGGTACCAGAGAGGAAGGCAAGGCGTTTAAAAAAAGGCTGTAACTCAAAATTCTCTAGATATTCTAATACTTTATCCTCCATTGAATCTGCAAATTTGTTATCATACTCTATCTACTCCAGTAAGTGAAATGAGACAATATTTCTCAGCAGGAGGGATGCATTGCTTGTAGGGACATAATACGCACATTCAGTATAAATTGTACATTCAGTTCACACATTTAAAAATGTGGAAACACAGACACACACACACACATTTTCTGTCTGTCTGACCTGGTAGCCATCTGAAGTGGCAGTGATGACCGTCTCAAACTCCTCTCCCTTACTGAAGGGCATCCCAGAGGGTCTCTCCTCTTGTTCCCAGTGGCCGTTCCGGAAGGTGTTGAACACCACCAAATTGGAATCGAATCGGGGATTGTAGTGGAAAGCATCGTCAGAGCCATCCTCTTCCCCACAGTACAGATTGATGCTGAACCTACAGGGGGGCGACGGAGAAAGGACCAGATACAACACAGCTCTAACAATCCTCCTCCATCCTTCACTATGCTTCTGACTGCAGGTGGTGCCAGCTGGTAGAAAGAATTTCCGTTGCTCTATTACAATTGGGAATGTCTGTTGCTACAGTACTGTTCATACCCCTCACTGAATTTTCAGAAGATACATTAAATTGGAATGTTTCGGCTTCATCGATTGGGAGACAAAATTTGTAGAGTTGAGAATACATAGGTGAGTAATTGATTGATCTGTAAAATTAGTGGTTTCTGCCTCAGAAGGGGGCTTCTCACCTGTAGCTATTGCTGGGAACCGTTCCTTTAACCAACAGAGATGTCCCTGTCCTCAAACCGCCAGAGATGGGCTCCAGGTATGGGACGCTCTGTGGAACACAAACACTGGGATTGATACAAAGCAGTTTGTCTGTTGCGGTGGTTCATAATTCTGGTGCTGGATAGCTGTAGGGTCTGCTGGTTTTCACTGTCAATTATCACTGAATTGATTGATTGATTAAATAAGAGAGAGAGATGCTAATGTGTGCAGTTAGAGGCCAGTGTATCTGCACTTACCAAAATCTCTGGATGTTCCAGTATGCCTCCCTGAAACACAAACTCAGTTAAGAGAAGGTGGGAACAAAAAGCTAAGCAACTCCTTTTCTAATCATGCCTGCAAATGCTTCAGTGAAAATCAAAATGCCTTAATCTGTTACAGTGGTTGATATCTCAGACCAGACCTGAGTCAGGGGGGGGGGGGGAGAGATGGCCACAAAACCATGCAAATCTTAATTCAAACATGTCTATAAATGCACATACGAATGTCTAAAGCCAAATACAAATGCTTAAATGAAAGTGTACACTGTACAATGTTATAACAGGACATTTTAATTGCCTAAACTTAAGAAAAAATTAAAAAGTTGAATGCATGCTGCTGCTCCTCACCTCAATGAAGGTGACTTTGTGCAGGGTGACGTCTCCAACGATCTTTATGGCACTCACGTTCGCCAACGGCATGCGGTGCTTGAACAAGTGGAATTCGCTTCCATTTACATTAACCTGCAGGTACCAGAGAGGAAGGCAAGGTGTTTAAAAAAAAGCTGTAACTCAAAATTCTCTAGATATTCTAATACTTTATCCTCCATTGAATCTGCAAATTTGTTATCATACTCCATCTACTCCAGTAAGTGAAATGAGACAATATTTCTCAGCAGGAGGGATGCATTGCTTGTAGGGACATAATACGCACATTCAGTATAAATTGTACATTCAGTTCACACATTTAAAAATGTGGAAACACAGACACACACACACACACACACACACACACACACACACACATTTTCTGTCTGTCTGACCTGGTAGCCATCTGAAGTGGCAGTGATGACCGTCTCAAACTCCTCTCCCTTACTGAAGGGCATCCCAGAGGGTCTCTCCTCTTGTTCCCAGTGGCCGTTCCGGAAGGTGTTGAACACCACCAAATTGGAATCGAATCGGGGATTGTAGTGGAAAGCATCGTCAGAGCCATCTTCTTCCCCACAGTACAGATTGATGCTGAACCTGCAGGGGGGCGACGGAGAAAGGACCAGATACAACACAGCTCTAACAATCCTCCTCCATCCTTCACTATGCTTCTGACTGCAGGTGGTGCCAGCTGGTAGAAAAAATTTCCGTTGCTCTATTACAATTGGGAATGTCTGTTGCTACAGTACTGTTCATACCCCTCACTGAATTTTCAGAAGACACATTAAAGTTGAGAATACATAGGTGAGTAATTGATTGATCTGTAAAATTAGTGGTTTCTGCCTCAGAAGGGGGCTTCTCACCTGTAGCTATTGCTGGGAACCGTTCCTTTAACCAACAGAGATGTCCCTGTCCTCAAACCGCCAGAGATGGGCTCCAGGTATGGGACGCTCTGTGGAACACAAACATTGGGGTTAATGCAAAGCAGTTTGTCTGTCGCAGTGGTTCATAACCTTGGTGCTGGTTAGCTGTAGGGTCTGCTGGGTTTCACTGTCAATTATCACTGAATTGATTGATTGATTGATTGATTAAATAAGAGAGAGAGATGCTAATGTGTGCAGTTAGAGGCCAGTGTATCTGCACTTACCAAAATCTCTGGATGTTCCAGTATGCCTCCCTGAAACACAAGGTGGGAACAAAAAGCTAAGCAACTCCTTTTCTAATCATGCCTGCAAATGCTTCAGTGAAAATCAAAATGCCTTAATCTGTTGCAGTGGTTGATATCTCAGACCAGACCTGAGTCAGCACACTTGCCTACTATGGAGTATACAAATTGGAGAAGAGTTGTTGTGTGCAACTTCTATAATCAATAGTAGGCAAGTGCATCCATTTTGACATGACCCTGGTGCTGGAGAGCTGTAGGGCAGGGGTCCACAATCTTATCCAGAAAGGGCCAGTGTGGGTGCAGGCTTTTGTTCCAACCAAGCAGTAATACACCTGCTCCTACTAATCAACCACTAGAGTCTTTGCTGAGAACCTCAATTAGTAGAGTATCAGGTGTGTTACCATTTAGGTGAGACAAAAGCCTGCACCCACACCAGCCCTTTCTGGATAAGACTAAGGACCCCCTGCTGTAGGGCCTGCTGGGTTTCACTGGCTATCAGCACTCAACAGATCAATTAATTAAGGCAGCTCATCGAGCAGGTAACTTTCCTCCCCTGGTTTTTGGAGTCTAAAGGGTTTGACAAATGTAAGGAAAAAAC
Source organism: Anguilla rostrata (assembly GCF_018555375.3). NCBI lineage: Eukaryota > Metazoa > Chordata > Actinopteri > Anguilliformes > Anguillidae > Anguilla > Anguilla rostrata. Next base: position 31,021,908 of record NC_057944.1, on the reverse strand, counting down.
AAGAACTGGCACAAGTTGCAGCTCACAAGGACCAGTGTTATGAATGTTGGTCACAGAGGAACAGAGATATCAGTTTAGTCCAGTGATCTCACACGTTGCCATGGAGGGCCGTGTGTATGCAGGTTTTCGTTCCAACCAATTAATGCTGCCTTAATGCTGCATTTAACTGCATTGAAGCACAGAATATAAGCAAGTTTTTATTTAGACAATGCAAATAACACATTTCACTTTATAGTGCATTATGTGCAGACCTGGCACATTCACATCACAGAATAGTGATGTTGATCAATGAGTATTGTCCCTGTCAAATAAATAAATAAATAAAATAATTCACCAAATAATTGAACTAATTATATAATCAATCTGAGGTTGGAATAAAAACCAGCATACACATGGCCCTCCATGGCACTGAGTTTGAAACCACTGGTTTAGTCTGAGAGCAAGGGAGAAAGATAGAATGTATGAATACATGTTTATGGGAGTGCATGTGTGTGTTTCTGTGTGAGCGTGTGAGAGAAGACAGAGTAGCATACTCACACAAAAACCGTCTGGCTTTTCCTCCGGTTCTTCCTAAAACACAAACCCAATGTAAGGGTGGGTATTCGAACATAAAACAATGGACCTCTTAATCCAATCAAATTGACAAATTGCTAGATGCAAATACAAATTTTCAAATTCAAAAACGAATGCCGGAATGTTAGTATGAATGGCTGAATGCAAATACAAATACCACAAGACAAATAAAAAAAAAATTTAAAAAAATTAAGCCATTGTAAGTGCCCTGTGTAGGACACTTGATGAGGGGGATCTGTTAAATGCTGAAATTTAAACTCCTCCTCACCTCGGTCATGTCGACAGCCTCCATGGAGATATCCCCAGCGATCTTTAGGGCATTCACATTTTCCACTGGCATGCGGTGCTTGAACAAATAGAACTTAGCACCGTTTACATACACCTGCAATAGCCAGAGAGGACAGTAGGGAATCAGGCAAGGCAGCAATTCAATATTTCTGTTAATGTTATTTTTTCTTCCAAAGCATTCAGTTTGACACTGGATTATCTTGCCCTAGCAAATGAGCTTAACAGGCATTACATGTATGGAAACACATTTGAACAAATAAAAAACACACAGGCGTGGTACACATACGCAAAGTACAAATGTACACTTGCTCACACTCACACACACACACACACACAGTGCCAGTCCTTCTGACCTGGAAGCCCACTGAGGTGATGTAGAAGACCAGTTCAAAGTCCTCTCCCTTACTGAAGGGCATCCCTTTGGGCCTCTCCTCCCTTTCCCATCTACCCTTGCGGAAGGTGTTGAACACCACCACCTCATAGGGCTTGAATCGAGGGTTGAAGTGTAAGGCCAGGTCACAGCCATCCTTTCTCCCATACTGAAGGTTGATGTTGAACCTGCAGAGGGCAACAGTAAGCAAGGAACTTTAATTACAGGTTCCTGTGAGTCACCAGATGAGATTCTCAGCTCTAACAGTCATGAGCCTTAAGTTCTCTCTGCATTCAAGGTGTTTCCAACCTCTGCCAAGGCCTCTCTAATCAGAGTTCCAACATCAGAATGCCCACTCTATTTAAGCAAATGTACTGATCAATAAAAATGAACAATTAAAAAAAAAAAAAAATACTGATTTTACAAACTAGAGTGCAAAGATGCAATTTGGCTGCCATGTCATGCCTTTTCTAAAGACAATTATGGTCATCACGGTATTGTCTTGTTTGCAAATAACTTGTCTCAAATTATGCAAATTTCAGTGATTAATGTGTACTGATAACACCCATCTAAATCGTGGTAATCCTTATTTGTAACGCAAATGTGGCAGTTCAAGGTAGCTCACTCTGCCCAACTGTTAAGTGATATTCTTTTAAGAGGTGATGATTTATTATCAATAATAATTCATTCTTTGTAAATTCCAATCTGTACATTTTGATTTGTCGGAGCAGATCAACAGTGCATCCCACACACCTGCTGCTTTTTATGTTCCTTATCCCCTCAATGCCCGCCCTCACTTGAGAGTGGCCCTTACATCAGTAACACTTCTAATTAAGTGTAACTCAAAACAGAAGGGGGGTGATTATGAGGTGAATTGGGACCAGAGGGTATAATCAGTGGAGCTATGGTGAACTGTCAGTCACTGACTTGTTTCAATCAATGAGAGGATTTTTCTCCCCATAGCAGAACAAAAGGATTGGGTGACAACAGGGAGAGCAAAAAATAGTTTCACAGAACCACCGCTAAATGGACCTGGCCCCATTCCCTGCAGTACCCACCATAGCCAGTTCCTCACCTGCTGATGTCTTTGAGAACTGTTCCCTGGAACTGCAAAGCCATCCCATATTTCAAACCACGGCGGATGGGCCCTACATGTGCGATTTTCTGCAACACAAACACTGGGATTAATACAAAGTATTTTGTCTCAAAGCCGGTAATAACACTGTTAAGTGCCTTCATCTGGTTTATTGGGTCTAAAGTGGTTTGCAACTTTAAGGCAAAAGCAAAAACAAGCACACCTTGTACCTTGTCTATAGTAAAAATGCAGAGGAGAGGTAAAGGGGTGTGAATAATGTAGTAGCACAGTCAGTGTATTGAAAAAACAGGGCCTTAGGTGTGTGTGTGTGTATGGTCATAGGTCAGCATACTCACAGGAATGACCATTCTTCCGAAACCTGGACGGCCCTCCTGGTCGTCATCTTCTCCCTGAAACACAAACTCAGTTAGGGGTGGCTAGGGGAACACAACCTAAATGTCTATACCTAAATGCAAATGCAACAGCTAAAATGTAAACGTGTACTGTGTTAGACACTTCATAAACGGATCTGCTAAATGTCCAAATACTTATATTATAATAATAGGTTGAATGCCTAAAAGTAAATGTCTAAATTAAAATGTAGAATGCACGGTGGTGCTCCTCCTCACCCCAGTAAGTTTGACGATCTCCATGGAGACATCCCCAGCGATTTTTAGGGCGCTCACATGCTCCAGCGGCATGCGGTGTTTGAACAAGTAGTACTGACGGCCGTTTACAATCACCTGCAAGAGTCAGGGTGGAAGGCAGGGAGTCAAGAAAGCCTGATATTCAAAAATCCCCCCCCAAGTTATTTTTTCAGCCAAAACATTCAGTCTTGTCGATGGAATATTCTCTGCATCCAGGAGGATTACATATATGCACACAGTACACAAATTAAAATACAAAGACACACACATACACACTGTACACATTCCTGACCTGGTAGCCCACTGGGGTAACGATAAAGAGCAGCTCAAATTCTTCACCCTCAGTGAAGGGCATCTCATGGACCCTCTCCTCCTTTTCCCATCTGCCGTTCCGGAAGGTGTTGAACACCACCACCTGACTGGGCTTGAACCGAGGGTTGAAGTGTAAGGCCTTGTCACAGCCTTTCATCTCCCCTAACTGCAGGTTGATGTGGAATCTGTGTGGAGGGTGGCAACACAGAGCAAGAAAGGTTTATCACAGATTCCCCTAAATCAGATAATAAGCTCAGCTCCTCATTCAATTCTACTTTTCGTATTGCAAAACGGAATGTACGGTATGGTATAACAGTACAGTCCATCACGCAGCTTAATGAAGGTTCAGAAGCTGGAACATAAAACTGGAACATTTTCACTTTGTCAGCTGGTAAACAGAACTTGTCTCATCCCTGTTTACTGAAGTGCCCTCCATGACCAGGAGGGGAGGGGGCTCCTCACCTGTTGATCGCTTGTGAAACTTTTCCCCGGAAGAACATAAACATCCCTGTCCTTAAACCGCCCAAGATGGGTCCCAAGTGTGGGATGCTCTGCAGAACACAAACACTGGGATTAATACAGAGCAGTTTGTCTGATGCAGTGGTTCATAATCCTGGTGCTGGAGAGCTGTAGGGTCTGCTGGGTTTCACTGTCAATCAGCACTTTAATGGTCAATAAAATTAGCAGCTGATCTCACAGATAGCTGACCTCTCCTACTTAGTTTGGACTAAAGGTTTGACAATTTTAAGGAAAACGCAAAAACCAGCACACCTTGTGGCCAACAAGGGCCAGGGTTTAAATCTCTTGGTCCGATGAAGGGTGTGAGTAATATATTAGCAGTCAGTGTGTTGAAACAAAGAGGGGTAAAAATGTTTATGACAGAGAATTAGAGTAAGAGAGTGAGAACATGTGTATGCACGTCAACTGGCATGGGATTTTGTGTGTATATTTGTGTGTCGAGAGAGGCCAGCATACTCACAGTAACAGCCATCTTTCCCAGACCTGCAAGTCTATTTCCTCCCTGAAACACAAACCCAGTTTAATGAGGGTGGGGGAATACAAAACAACGCACCTACAAATCCAGTCATGTCTAAAAATGCCAAAATTAAAATAAAAATTAAAATAGAAATTAAAATACTGAAAAAGCACATTCAAATGCCAGAATGCAAATGCAAATGCTAAAATATAAAAATCTTTGCTGTCAGACACACACAAAAGGATCAAAAAGGAAAGGGCTAAATATAAATGTAAGATGCACGCTGTTCCTGCTCACCCCAATCAGGTTGACGTACTCCATGGAGACATCCCCAGCAATTTTTAGGGCACTCACGTGTTCCACCGGCATGCGGTGCTTGAACAAGTACAATGGACGACCGTTTACGATCACCTGCAGGAACCAGAGAAGAAGGCAGGGAATCAAGAGAGCCATTTCAAAATTTCTGTTCATGTGTTTTCATCTTTTCTCCAAAGAATTTAATCTGTCAAATGAACATAATTCCCTACTCTAGTTACTTAGATTAGAATCCTCTGCAGTAAGGAGGCATTACATGTATGCACACAATATACTGAAATGTAAATACAAACAGCCAAACATACACACACATGCCATGCCATGACCATATGTGTATATATACAAATACAAGTACAAATACACACACACACACTCACACACATACACCATTCCTGTCTTCCTGACCTGGTAGCCCACTGGGGTGACAATGAAGACCAGCTCAAAGTCCTCTCCCTTACAGAAGGGCATCTGATGAACCCTCTCCTCTCTTTTCCAGCCGTTCTGGAAGCTGTTGAACACTATCACCCCATTGCCGGCGAACCGGGGGTTGAAGTGTAAGGCCTTGTCACAGCCTTTCTTCTCCCCGTACTGCAGGTTGATATGGAACCTACGGGGGGCAGCAGAGAGCAAGGAAGTTTTACCACAGAATCTGGTATAACTCAACTGATTCACATAACTGACTTCAGAGTGTGTAATTAAATAAAACTATATCATAAAGGAGGCCTGTAATGAGAACAACTGTCAGGCAAATCATGCAGGCAAAGCTACAATAGGACTGGCCATTCCAGTGAACTGCTATAAGGGGGAATGTGCTTCATTTTAGTTTAGTTGACTACAGTAAGCACACAAAAAAATCAGCCACACACAACTCACGCCCAGGGGCTCCCCATTAGCCTAGGATCCAGCATTCTTTTAGATATGCTTTCAACCTCTGACAATACCTCTTAGTGCAGAGTTAATTCCCACCCACAGAAATCCCTCTCTACAGAAAATAATGTTGACTGGTCAACAAAAATTAGCAATCATATGTTGCTTGAAGATATGGGCCATTGTACATATTACATGCTGGAATGCAGATATTTCACACAGCTCAGCTTCCTTATGACCAGCAGTGAAATCATATCCATGTGTTATGAAAGGAAATCAATACCGTGATTAATATCCTCACATGTTGTTAAATCCTAACCACAGAGTCACAAAGCTGGCAAAACTGCACTAGCGATTAGGGCATGAGGCTTCATGAAATACAAAATAGGTTGAGATATAGTCAGCTGCCAATCATAGTCTTGTTTCAACCAATGAAAGGAAAGCTCCACGAAGCCTCATTCATCACTAAACTAATGAACAGTGTCTCAACCCCAATTCCTGCAGTACCCCCCATGGCCAGCTGGCGGCTCCTCACCTGTTGATGTTTTGGTGAACTGTTCCTCGGAAGTACATGTATATCCCTGTTCTCAAACAGCCCTGGATGGTCCCCACAAACGGAATGCTCTGTTTAACACAAACACTGAGATTAATTCAAAGCCATTTGCCTGTTGCAGTGGTTCATAACCTTGGTGCATTAGAGCTGTATTTTCTGCAGGATTTCATCTTCTATGAGCGCTCAATAGATCAATCAATTAATGCAGTTGATCACACGGTTAACTGCACGCTGCACATGCATTATTGTTTAAGATTTAAATGCAAAAACAAAAAAACCAGCACATCTTCAGGATCGGAAGAACGAAGGTTACAAATGCATTGGCCTGTTTCAGTGTAATATAGTACCATAGTCTGTGTCTAAAAACAGTGGGAATGCATTCTATTGCATTGCAAGATAATGTTCACATATATAGGTGTCAAATTGTGTTTGTTTGTGTATGATGAGAACACTTACACTAACCACCATCTTTCCCAGACCTGGATGTTTCAGCATGCCTACTTTTCCTGCCTAAAAGACAAAATCAAATCACACATGTTGATAAATGACTAAAGGTAAACACAGATGCTTAAATATAAAAATGTGCACTGTGTAAGGCTCTTCACAACAGGTGTAAAAGTAAATGGTCAAATTAAGAATGTATGCTGCTCTTCCTCACCTCAGTCATGTTGAGGGTCTGCATGGAGACGTCCCCAGCGATCTTTATGGCACTCACTTGCTCCACTGGCATGCGGTGCATGAACAAATAGAACAGACGACCGTTTACGTTCACCTGCAGAAGAGGACAGCAGGGAGTCAAGAAAGGCTATTGTTCAAAATGTCTATTTTAGTTATTTTTTCCTCAGAAGACTTTAATATGCCAATAGCATATCATACCATACCATACTCCACTTAATGAGATAGTATTTGTCTGCAGTGAGGATTACGTGTGTGTACGCAATACAAACTCATGCAAATACACAAATTACAACACACACATGTGCAGTGCACACACATGCTCACAGACACACACTTCATGTTCTTCTGACCTGGTAGCCCTCTGCGGTGATAATGAAGACCAGTTCAAAGTCCTCTCCCTTACGGAAGGGCATCTCACTGGGCCTCTCCTCATTTTCCCATCTGCCATTCCGCATGGTGTTGAACACCACCACCTCACCACCTGCAAACCGGGGGTTGAAGTGCAAGGCTTTGTCACTGCCCTTCAATTCTCCAGACTGAAGGTTGATGTGAAACCTGCAGGGGGCAATAGAGAGAGAGAGAGAGCATATAATAGTTCCACCTATATTGGTTCCATGAAGCCTTAGTCATTTTTTCCACCACAACATGGTGTCTCACTCCCATTCCCTGCAGGATGCTCCATTGCAAACAGGGGGCTCCTCACCTGTTGATCTCCTGTGGAACAGTTCCCCGGAAGAACAGAGCCATCCCCGTCCTCAAACCACCGTAGACTGGGCCCACATGTGGGATTTTCTGTGCAACAAAAACACTGGGATTGATACAGAGCAGCTTGTCCGTTGCAGTGGTTCATAACCCTGGTGCTGGAGAGCTGTAGGGTCTGCTCAGTATCACTGTCTATTAGACAATCAATAAAAGCAGCTGATTTCACAGATAGGTGACCTCTCTTACTTAATTCAGACTAGATTTTTTAAAATCTGTTGCCCAGTGTGATGTTGAGTATTACCCGTTCCCACTCTACTTTGGAATATCTAATTTCCCACTTGCAGTCATGTTTATGTGTGATGCGATCTCTACTGCAGATGTGGAAGAGTGAAGACATCCATGGTTCTCCTGCGATACACGTGTCACTAGCCTGCTTTTCACGTTGCAGGCCACTGCTAAGTGTGCATACTGTGGAGTCTGAGGATGACCTTTCATAAGCAACTATGTAATTGTCAGGCATCCGATCAACCAGCAAGGATCACTAGATGGCAATAAAATGCACACCCCTTAACTAACTGAACTATTCCCTTCTTTGGGTCAAGCAATCGACAACTGTGCCTCACCCTTTGGAGCTGCCGGCCACAGTTGGCACTGTAAGGTTTGTCAATTTTAACACGAAAACAAAAACAGCAAATCTGGCAGCTCACGAGGACCAGGGTTGCAAATACATTAGTTACAATACGTTCTTTTACAACAGAATGCAGATGGATAGATGAAGAAAGTGAGTAAAGTAGTAGCATAATCAGTGAGTAAGAACACAGAAGGACTGGGCTGTAGATGTGTGTGCGTGGTGATAGACCAGACTACTCACAGTAACGACCATCTTTCCAAGACTTGGATGACCCTCCAAGGCTCCTTGGACTCCCTGAAACACAAACCCAGTCAGAGGTGGATGAGGGATCACCACACCAAAAAAAAAAAAATCACTTCCTAATCCAATGTCTACAAATGCTTAAAAAAGCAAATACAAATTCCTAGATACAAAAATGACTGCAAATTGAAATGCCAAAGTGAAAATACAAATGCTTTAAATGTACAATGCAACAGCTTGTCATGCTATGGGATGTTTTAAATTTGTGCAAGCAAACGCATAAATAAATGTAGAAAGCACAGTGTTCCTCCTCACCCTGATCATGTTGACGGTTTTCATGGAGACGTCCCCAGCGATCTTTAGGCCGCTCACGTACTCCACCGGCATGCGGTGCTTGAACAAGTAGAACTGGCGACCGTTTACGTTCACCTGCAGGAGCCGGAGAGAATCGAGGGAGCTTGTCAGTTAAATATTGTGACGTAATGCAAACACAAACATTATACACAAGTACAATGCACATACTGTAGGTCCAAACAAAATTGCGAACACAGACATGCGCACAAACACACAAATGTCCTTCTGACCTGAAAGCCATGTGCAGTGACAATGAAGAGCAGCTCAAAGTCCTCTCCCCTACGGAAGGGCATCTTATTGACCCTCTCCTCCCGATCCCATCTGCCATTCCGGAAGGAGTTGAACACCACCACCTCTGAGGGCTTGAACCGAGGGTTGAAGTGTAAGGCTTTGTCACATCCTTTCAACTCCCCCAAGTTCAGGTTGATGTGGAATCTGTGGGGGCGTGACAAAGAAGCCAGAAGTTAATCACAGATTCCTTAATATCCCCAGTCAAGATACACAGCTTTTACTATCCTCCTCAGTACTTAAATCCCACTAATTAACTGCAGCGCTTGTTCTGATCAAAATATGCTCTGAAACATGCAAGTGAATAGAATCAGCGCAAAAGGCTGCTTATCGACCATTTCAAGCTAAGGGATTTCACAACCCCAAGGCGCTGGATTCCTGCAATACTCAAACCACAGCACTTCAACAGGAATAGTGTTTTACTTCCTTAATTTAACTAAAAAGATAGTCCCTCCTAGTGCATAAAACAGATGTGTTAACTGCACAGTTCTCTCATTTTTCAGACAATCAGAGACCCGTACCCCACACTAATGTGCCCTACAACACAATGTTGTCTCTCTAAGAAAATAATGGGATGGTTCAGAGAAGGTCCAAAGTGACCATACAGCAACTGAATGGTGTCAATAAAGCTATTCTGTTGCCGTTGGTTCTCCAATGAGCAATGCCAGATCCCCCCCAAAAAAATCCTCTCATTGGCTCAGAGGGAGTATTATTGAGGCAAACTCTCACACTAATCGCACTGTACACACATTTCAGAAGAGCTCCATCTATTTTGCAGCAGTGGCTTTTCTTTCCCCTGGCACAACTTTCACTGTATCCACCTTGCTATAATAGGACAGCTCATTCTATTGCATTGCATTATAAGGCAACATGCATCACTTCAGTTTTTGTGGGCAGCAATAAGCACACACACAACAATCACAAATGACTCAAGTCCAGGGGCTCACCAGGGGCTATGATCCAGCATTGAAAAAAAATGTATATGTCTGCTAAAGCTTTTTTTATGCACAAGTTCATTCTCGACCACAGAAAGCCCACACATTAGAGCAGAAATTTGACTGATGAACAAAAATTAGCAAACACTGACTGGAGTCATGGACTGTAGGACATATTCCATTCTGGAATACAGAAATATATTTTTGCAGATTTGAGCTTTGTTATGACCAGCAGATTAATCGTTTTCAAAAATTCTATGAAAACAACTCAAAATTTAATATCCTCACATGTTAGTAAACCCAAAGTACAGAGTCACAAAGCAGATAAAACTGAGCTTGCAATGGCTGAGCTGTCAATCACTGACTTGATTCAACCAATGAAAGGATTTTGTTCTTCATTGCAGAAAAGTGACTGGGAGAAATCAGGGGGTCACTGAGAGGATATAATTATTTTGGGTTCCACAAAGCCTCATTTATTGTTCCACCACTACATAGTGTCTTAATCACATTTTGTGAAGTACCCACCATGGCCAGGAGGGGGTTCTTACCTCGCTATCTTATGTGGAATGGTTCCTCGGAAGTACATATACGTCCCCGTCCTCAATCCACCGTAGATGAGCCCCACGTGTGGGATTTTCTGTGGAACACAAACACTGGAATTCATAAAGAGCAGTTTGTCTGTTGCAGAAACTCAAATCCCTGGTGTTGTAGAGTTGACTCTGCTTGGTTTTGCTGTCAATCAAATTTTAATATCAGTCAATAGAAGCAATTAATCACAGTAATTACATCACCTGTCCTGGATTATTGGGACTACACTGGTTGACAATTTGAAGGGGAAAAACAAAAATGAGCACATCTTGCAGTTCACAAGGACCGAGGTTGCAAATTTTGTCCTCTATTGCAACAGAATGGAAATGAGGGATGTGAGTAATGTGGTAACACAGTCCGTGTGAAAAAACAGAGGGAGGTGTGTGTGTGTGGTGATTTGGCAGTGTACTCACTGTAATCGTCATCTTTCGTAGCCCTCTATATCCCTGAACGCCATCTTGTCCTCCCTGAAACGCAAACTCAGTTAGTTGGGGTTGGGGAGTTGGGGGGGGGGGGGGGGGGCACAAAATGATACACTTCCAAATCCATTCATATATATACAAACCCTTAAATGAAATTACAAATCCACAAATGAAAATACATCCATTAAAATGAAAATACAATTATTCTAAATGCAAAAAGAAATGATGAAATGGAAAAATGTGTTGTTTAAGAAAAAAATGATGAAAATGTGCTAAAAGTAAGTTCCAAAAGTAGGCACTGCTCCACCTCACCCCAGTGATGTTGATGGTTTCTATGGAAACATCCCCAGCGATCTTTATGGCGTTCACAGTCTTCACAGGCATGCGGTGCTTGAACGTGTAGAACGGACGGCCGTTTACGTTCACCTACAGAAACCATAAAGGAAGGCAGGGAGTCAAAAAATTCTAAATTCAAACTATTCAAAATTTCACGTGAATTTTTTCCACTGAAAAATTATGTTTGTCAATAGAATATAATTCCCTAGTTCAGTTCACAAACACACACACACACATAAAATGTCTGTCTGACCTGGTAGCCCTTTGCAGTGACAATGAAGAGAATCTCAAAGCTCTCTCCCTTACAGAAGGGCATCTCATGGACCCTCTCCTCCAGATCCCATCTGCCATTTCGGAAGGAGTTTAACACCACCACCTGTGAGGGTCTGAACCTGGGGTTGAAGTGTAAGGCTTTAAGGCCACGCTGCTGCCCATACTGCAGGTTGATGTGGAACCTGCAGGTGGTGACAGGGAGCAAGGTTGTTTTATTAAAGATTCCCTTGTGTGAACAGATAAGACACAGTATAAAGCCTTGACAATCCTTTTCAGCATTTCAGTGTAGGGAGACAGAACTGTTTGTGTTAAAAATTTGCATCTGACTGATCAATATAATATATGGTTTCATCCTCTGAAACCTCCAAGAAAATAGAAGTGGAGCAAGAGGATGCTTACAAACTGTTTATTGTTGATCTGTATTGAATGGTGGAGAACAGAGATTCCACGATGCACTGGGCTTTGTTATGACCAGAAGTTCTAGAATATGCTAATGTTCTCTAAACAAAAATAAATCAACATTGCTATCAATATCCTCAAATGTCCTTTAATTCTAATCCTAGCCAGTCAGTAGGAAAAATTTCATTAACAATGGCGGAGTAAGGTTTCATCCATCCATCCATCCATTATCTATACCAGCTTATTCTGAGCAGGGTCGCGGTGCTGGAGCCTGTCCCAGTGTGCATTGGTAAAGAGACAGGAATACACCCTGGACAGGGCACACACACTATTCTCTCACCATTCACTCACACACTCATAACTATTTAGAGTCTCCAATTAGCATATGTGCATGTCTTTAGACTGCGGGAGGAAAGCCACACAGACACAGGGAGAACATGCAAACTCCACACAGAACCCAGGACCTTCTTGCTGTGAGGTGACAGTGCTACCTTCTGCACCCACCCAAGTGACGTTTCATGAACTAAATAATCCTTGGAGTCATAGTGAGCTCTACATAACTGACTTGTGTAAACCAATGAAAGGAACTTAGTCCTCACAGCAGAACAAAAGGATTGCGAGACTTCAGGGAATCACAGAGATCATATAACAGCCCTGCCAACATTGTTAGCTCCACAATCCTCATTAATTTGTCCAATACTAAAGTCACCTCAGCCATATTCCCTTCAGGACCCTCCATGTCCAGCAGGGGGCTCCTCACCTGTTGATCTTGCGGTGCACAACTCCCCGGAAGTATAGATGCATCCCCACCTTCAAACCGCCGTAAATTCTTTTCACATATGGGATGCTCTGCGCAACACAAACACTGATATTAATACAAAGCAGTGTGTCTGTTGCAGTGGTTCATAACCCTGGTGCCTGAGAGCTGTAGGGTCCTCTGGGTTTCAGTGCCAGTCAGCGCTTACTGGGAAAATCAGTTAAAGCAACTGATCGCATGGTTAACTAATGGCAGTTGTTGAATTGGGTTGAAAGGAATTTACATTATTACTGCACATACAAAAACCAGTATACCTTAAAGACTAAGTGAATACACTGGACTTTTAGAACAGTATGCCGATGGAGTGAAAAAAATGAGGGACTGAGGCCTACATGTGTGCGTGTGGGTGTACAGACTGAGAGACTAGCATACTCACAGGAGGTAAAATCTTTCCTAGATGAAGTAGTCCCTGCATGCCTCTGTCTCCTCCCTGAAACACAAACTCTGTTAGGGACGGGTGTGGGAAAGCAAAACAATCAAATCAAATCAAAACAAATCTTTAAGGAAAATACAAATGACAAATGCTTGCACGCAAAAACAAATGCGTAAAAGAAAATACAAATGGACACTGGATGAGAGCATCTGCCTAAACTCAAATTTAGAATACACACTGCTCCTTCTCACCTCTGCGATGTTGATGGCCTCAATGGCTACATCCCCAACGAACTTTATGGCAGTCACATCCTCAAACGGCATGCGGTGCTTGAAGAAGTAGAATGGATTACCGTTCACATTCACCTGCAAGAGCCAGAGAATAAGGCAGGGAGTCAACAAAGATTCAAAATTTCTGCTGAAGTTATTTCTTTACCCCAAAACATTTAATATGTCAATTGAACATTTATGCCATAGTCCAGCAAGTGAGATAATTGTCCACTGCAGAATGGAGGCATTACATGCATCAGACTAAACGCACATATGCAAATACACATGTTAAACAACTAAGCAACACACACACACACGCAGTTCCCGTCCTTCTGACCTGGTAGCCCTCTGAGGTGATAATGTAGACCAGCTTAAAGTTCTCGCCCCTACTGAAGGGCATCTCAGAGGGCCTCTCCTCATTTTCCCATCTGCCATTTCGGAAGGTGTTGAACACCACCATATTGGTATCAAATCGGGGGTTGAAGTGGAAGGCGTTGTCACGGCTCTTCTGCTCCTGACAGTATAGATTGATGCTGAACCTGTGGAGGATGACATAGAGCAATGACTTTTTAAAAATCATAAATTCCTTCAAGTAATTAACATTGGGCGGTTCCAGTTTCTGGTGCAATTATCAGAATGAAGCATGTCTGCTGGTTTTGTTATTAAAAAATCCCCTCTATGAATTTTCAAAAGATGCATCAAATTGGGATGTTTTTGCTTCATCAGCAGGGAGATGAACTTGTATTACGACAAATACAGAGATAAGTATCTGATTGAACATCTCTAGAATATATGGTTTCACACAAAACAATGAGACAATAAGCACACAAACCTGCACTACTCATGGGGGCCTGATGGTTCATGAATTGCATAACTGGTCGAGCTAAGTAAATAATAATTAATTCTTCTACCAGTAAATACCCATCATGGCTTCTCACCTGCGACAGTCTTTGGGAACAGTTCCTTTGAAGTACACAGACATCCCTGCCCTCAAACCACAATAGATGGGATCCACATCCTGGTCAATCTGTACAACACAAACACTGGGATTAATACAAGTTTGTCTGTTGCAGTGGTTCATAATGGGGGTACTGGAGAGCGGTAGGGTCTGCTGGACATTGCTGTTAATCAGCAATGAATTGGTCAATTACAGCAGTTGATTTTGCAGCACAGAAGGACCAGGGTTGTGAATCCATTGGTCAATTCCAACAGAATGCAGATGGGGGGGTGTGAGTAGTATTGTAACACAGGTAGAGCTGTTGAGATATTAGTGTGTGTGTGTGTGTGTGTGTGTGATGAGAAGCCATCATTTTCACACTAACCTTCTTTACTGGTAGAACTGGTGGTTCCAGAACTGGTGGTGCCATAATTGCTGGACCTAAGGCACATATCACTGGTCCTCCAAACTGAAAAAGAAAGTCAGTTAGGGGTAGATAAGGAAACAAACATTTAAACTCCTAATCCTTTCATGCAGGGTCACTAACACAAGTCAAAGTACAGACTTAAAAGTGTGTATGTGTGAGAGAGAGACCATGAAGTCATTTGTACACGCATATGTATTTATGTATTTGTGTGTGTGTGTGTGTGTGAGTGTGTGTGCGTGTCTGTGGTGAGGAGCCATCATTTTCACACGAACCTCACATATCTGTATGTCCACTTCTTGTGTCTGAAAAACAAACACAGTCAGGATTGGATAAGGAAACAAACAACATTGAACCTCCTAATCCATTCATATGAACACAAGCCAAAATGTAAATATAAAAGCTGGAAAGTCAATAGAAATGCTCCTCCTCACCTGAGTTATGTCGACGGTCTGTATGGAGACGTCCCCAGCGATCTTAATGGCACTCGCGTGCTCCACTGGCATGCGGTGCTTGAACAAGTAGAACTCATTATCATTCACTTTCACCTGCAAGAGATGAAGATGAAGAAGAAGGTGGAGTCAAGAAAGGCTGTGACTGAAAATGCACATGATACACACAAATGCAAACACAAGCACAAACGCACACAATACACACACATGTACTAAAAAGTACAACATCACATACATGTGCACACAGCAATGCACACTTGCTGTCTTTCTGACCTGGTAGCCCTCTGAGGTGACAGTGAAGACCAGCTCGAAGACTTCCCCCTTTGTGAAGGGCATCCCACCGGGTCTCTCCTCATTTTCCCATCTGCCGTTCCGGAAGGTGTTGAACACCACCACCTCTTGGTGCTTAAACCGAGGGTTGAAGTGTAAGGCTTTGTCACAGCGTTTCTGGTCCCCATGCTGCAGGTTGACGTGGAACCTGTGGGGGCAGCAGAGAGCAAGGAAGTTTTATTAGATTCCTTCAAGTCATCAGATAATTACTCCCTTACAATCATCCTTAGTCCTTCAATCCTCTCTGTTTTATCTACAAGAGGTTCCGATAAATAACAGAAGGTTCTGATTCTTTTTAAGAATACAGAATGTAGATTTCCAAAGTATTGTTCATCATCACACAAGCCAGAACTGGTAATATTAAAAATAAAAAGATGAGAATTAGGTTAATCTACAGGATGTGGTTTCATGCTCAGAAACATCAGAATGAATAGTCTGACAGCAAGAGTCTGTGCAACAACTGATTCAGTTTCAACAGTTCTCAAACTGATTTCAGAGTGCAGTTTTAATTAAACATTAAAGGAATACTATGCAGGTTTTTCTAGCCTGTGTTTACAATCAAAGTAGACTCCCCTCTGTTTTCAGCGCTGCCCACTCACCCCTGAGTGCCCAACTGAGTCATGGACATGCAGATTCATTAGAAATATTTTCATTAGAAATAATTGTAAATTTCTCCCATCAGTTACTTAGACCAGACATTAGGCTACATTATCCGGTTGGGACCACTAGCAGGAAATGTGCAAATAATTTGAAAACCAGACATTTAACCCTAGCTGCATAGCGAGAGGTAACGTTACTTACAGGTCCAACAGAAAACAAGCCAACTCCATGTGACTTTCACTCCCATGGCAAAATTCGGCTGACACCACCAAGGAAAAGCATTTCCAAAGTTGCAGTAACTACAGTTCTTGAATGAGCCCTGTTGACTTATCTTTTTGCTTTTCTGTATGTTCGCTGTATCTGGGCCATTACAATGGCTAGCTAGCTTTAGCAACAAACACCACTGAAAATTGATCCCAAACCACAGGCTCTGTAGCCACACACCCCTCCCCACACAGAAAAGAGTGCCACGCCCCGAGAAACATCCCAAACACATCGTAGAATAACAAATACAACTAAATGTGCACAAACTTGGGGAAAGTGCGTGAAAACAGAGATTGCCAGTGCATCATAGATATGCCTTGGCCAGGTTACAGGTTACTACTAATGTTTTCAAGTTAAAAATCCTGCAAACGATTACGTTTAAATATCACGTAAGGGATGCTTAACTTTGGTCCCATTCCCTGCAGTACCCTCAGTGACTCACCTGTTGATGTCACAGTGAACCAGTCCTTTGATGAACACAGACATTCCAGTTTTCAGACCACCATCAATTGAATATAAAAGTGGGATGCTCTGCATAAACACAAACAGCGGGATTCATACTCAACAGACAGTTAAACACAATGGCTCATTACACTTATACTGGAAAGTTGTAGGGCCTGATGGGTTTTACTGACAAAAAGTAATTAATTTAATCAATTTAAGTAGTGGATCACACAATTAACTCACATCACATACTTAATTGGGTCTAAAGCAATTGACTATGGTAGGGCACAAACTAGCACACATTGTGGCTCACAAGGATGAAGATTTTTAATCTGTTGGTAATTGGAAATAGAATACATATGGAGAGATGGATATGTGTGAGTAATGTAGTAGCACAGTCATTGTGTAAAACGTGTGTGTGTGTGTGTATATTTTTATGTGTGGTGAGAGGTCAGCATTCTCATACCAAAATCTTTTCAAGTTGTCCCTCCTGAAAAACAAACATCTGAGTTAGGGGTGGGTAATGCAAACACAAATGCATCCTTCTTAAAATGTGTGCTGTGTCTGACATTATGCAAGTGGATCTATGAAATGGCAAAAAGTCACTGCTCAAATTTAAATGTGGGATGCATGCCACTCTTCTCCTCACCCCGATGATGATAGTCTCCAAACTGATATTCCCGTTGAAATTTAGGCCTATCACCTGCTCCGCCGGCATGCGATGCCTGAACAGGTGGAGCAGCGCACCATTAACATCCACCTGCAGGAGCCAGGGAGGAAGGCATGGAGTCAGGACAGGCTGCTATTAAAAAATTCTGCTGACGTTAATGCAGATCTTTTCCTTCCAAAGAAAATTAAACCTTACAATACAATGTCACACACCACTCAATTAAAATTAAATTATGTTCATTTTCAGTAAGGAGGAATTGCATGTATGCAAACAATACATACACATGCAAATACACACACACACACACACACACACACACACACACACAATTGTTCTCACCTGGTATCCCTCTGGGGTGACTGTGTAAAGCACCTCAAAGTCAGCCCCTTTTTGGAAAGGCTGACGGGTCCTCTCCTCACGCTTCCATCTGCGGTGTTGACGGGTATTGAACACCACTCCACTCCAGCCCCTGAATCGGGGGTTGAAGTGCATGGCTATGCTGTGTGCACACAGCAGGTTAAAGGCGAACCTGTGGGGGGCGACAAAGAGCAAGAGCAATTTACACTTTCCATTGTGTCACCAATTAATATACTCAGCTCTGACAATCCACCTCATTCAATGCTCATTCATTTGTCCACCTCTGTATAATACCCTATTCCCTTCAGTATTATCTTTGTCCAGCAGAAGGGTCCTTACCTGTTTATATTGGAGTGAACAGTTCCCTTGAAGTAAACAGTCATCCCTGGCCTCAAACCGCCCTCTATGGGCACTCTAGATGGGACTTTCTGTATAACACAAACAATGGGATTAAGACACAGTAGTCTGTCTGTTGCAGCGTTTCATGACCCTGGTGCTGGAGAGCTGTGGGGTCCGCTGGTTTTCACTGTCAATCAGCTCTTAATAGATTAAACATTTAAAGCAGCCGATTGGCTCATCTGAGTTAACAGGTTCAAACTAAACTAAACCAGCACACTGTACAGCTCACAAACACCTGGTTTGTGAGTCTGTTGATGAGTCAATGTGAGTAATGTAGTAACACAGTCAGTGTGTGAAAACAAAGTGAAGGGGATGTTAGTGGTCAAACAGAGTTAGAAAGGCAGAGAAAAGAAGGACAGGGCAGATGTGCACATTGTTTAATTCAAGTACAAATCATGTCTTTGATGTTCATGTTTTAGTTTCAGTTTAATGAAAAGGTTCTGGGTGCCACATGGCCTTATGTGCAGTATGCACACCAGTAACACTGGAAATGATACAAAGAAGTTTTTATTTAAACCACTTGCGACAATTATTTTCAGTGAATTAAATATTTTAATGCAGATGCTGGAAATATATATTTCGGTAATGCACAGAAATTTTCCTGGTGACTGGATGCATTAAGATGCATGAAAGCAGGCTAAGAGTGACAAAGGAGAGAAAAGAGATGAGAGGAAAAAGAAAAAGCACTCACTGGGTTGTCGAACTTCATGGTGATGGTCACGAAGCAGGAGACAGACAGAAATAAGCAGACCAGAGACTTCCTGGTATACTGACAGATATCGTCTGGAGACCTTCTCTTATATAGCCCACTGCTCCTAGCAGGTGGGGCTGGGGTTTAGCCAGAGGGCAGGGGGCAGTGCCTACCTGTACTTGCTCTGGGCTCTTATGAGACAGGTGATTTGCATCTGTCCCTTAAAATGAAGTATTCGTACCGAAGCATGGCCTGGTGAAATGAGGTATTTGTGTGTGTGTGTGTGTGTGTACATGAGAGAGAGAAAGACAGGGAGAAGGAGAAAGAGGGAGAGAGAGAGAGTGTGTGTGTGGAGGTATATTTTGATAAAAACTGGAACTGTGTGTGAATAATTGCCAAGGTTGTGACAATATGCCAAAAGAGTAACTCTGTCAGCAGCTATCCACAGGCTGTCCAGCTGATATTGCACAGAACAGATTAAAACATGGGGGAATGCTGATCACTCAAACATGAACACTCAACAATATTCCTCTGTAGCCTGGCACACTGAGGGTAAGAGCTGGCATAAGGCTGTGTGCCATTCTTCACTACTCAGACATTTCTGCCATTTGGTGCATTCAGAGTCCTACAATCATGAATGCCATGTTTCCCATTTAACTGAGAACTGGACACAAACAATTCTGTAAGACTTCAGAATTTGCGCTGGTCCACTTTCTGTTGCTGTTCATTTTTCAAACCAGTTTTCCATGCAATTACAAGAGGAACCTCTTGGTGGAGCTCAGACCTTCTGTCTTCTCGGTGTCATTTTTTGGGCTGTGTTTTCTACTGACAGGAATTTAAAAACATCATTATCACCCTTGGTATTACTCATTTGGTTGCTGCTCAAGTGCATTCATTAACTATTTCTTTTTATTATTATTTTTTTATCTTTTGATTAATTATAAACTTTTCTAAAATGAAGCAATGTAATTCCATTAGCATAAAACAATGAAAATATTACTCAATGAACCACTCGGTTACTGTGTGCTTTCCACTGTCATCCAAAGACACATCTCTTTAGTTAATAAAGTCAGCACTACAATCTACAGCAGGTATACCCCAATGAAGTATAACTTTCATGCAACACTTATGCTTATCATATATCTTGACCTTATTACACTTTCACTTGAATCTTCATCTTGATGTTGTAGCTCTTATCATCTCGTATAATCATGCCTCACTTCTAGCTTAAGACTTGGGCATAGCTTTACTGACTTAGCCAAAGCTTTACTGTGTGAATTAGACCTGATGTTCAAGGATATAGATGGCTGCAACCTGCAACAAGAATTGTACCTTATCTGAAGTGCGTTCGATAGTAGTTCCAATGACCTTCCGCATATAAATACTGTACACTGCTTTGGATAAAAGCATCTCCCAAATAAAATGTAATGAAATGTGATGTTCTGTGGAAGAAAGACAAGTTCTTCAGGTTCAGGGAACAATGAGCAGAATATTACATTATAGGCAGTTAGTAGAAACTCTAATCCAGAGTGACTTACACAACTTTTACATTGCATCCATACAACCAGATGTATACTGAAGTAATGCTGGTTAAGTACCTTGTTCAAGGGTACAATGGCAATGTACCACCTAGGAGTCAAACCTGCAACCTTTAGATTACAAGACATCAGATTAGTTCCTTATTGATTATATTACACTGCTGCCCCAAATACTGTACATTTCTTGCCAAAATGAATACCGGCTTCAACTGAATGCTCTTGGGGAAAATGCGCATACATTTCATTTCTTGTTTTTAAGATAAATGAAAGTGAAAATTCTTATCCCACTAACACAATATCAAAACATATTATCTAAACAAGTTGACTTGAAATTAACTTTACTGGTTTGAATTATTTTTGGACAATTCACTTATTGTTCACTGAATCTGTATGGGGTGTCTGAGGCCAGTGCCTTAGTCAAGGGCAATGGCAGGATTATAGATAACCTTACATACAGGAAAAGGCTTGTCTTTTGATGTGGGAGCAAGCTGGAGTGCTCAGAGGTAACCCACGCAAATGCAGGGAGACAGCATGCAAACTCCATGTAGGGAGGATGTGGCCAGGCAGGACTCGACCCGGAACCTCCTTCTTGCAAGGCAACCCCGATTTGTTAAAGGATCACAGGCATTGAAACACAGTTGAACACATTGATATGAGGCATTTCTGCCAAAAGTGGCCGTATCACCACTCCAAATGAAAACACTAGTTGCTCAACATTGCATTTCAACTGACGCTCTCATCCAGAATAATGCACAGTAGCGGAGAGCATCAGTGATACTGTTTGGAATACAAAAATGCAATATCACAAAGATGGCATTGATACCCATTTATACTCAATGAGTATAATGTTAACCTAACGAACAACAATTTGCATTGGGGAAAGAAGAAGGTTCAACTAGATGGAAAACCTTTCCATAGCTATACCCATAACGGTCTTCAAAAGGAAATCCAAGGAAAGAGAGAAAAATAGAGAATGTCTAAAGGGGGTAAGGGGAGACTCATTGCATTGCAAAGAGCATCAGTGTGTGTAGGAACATGGGTGGGGTTACTGTCCTGAGCACAGTGGGAAGCTCATTCCATTTTCGGTGGCCAGAACAGACAGGAGACATGCCCAGCAAGTCTAGGGACACACGGAAAAGGGGCCAGGCACACAGGGAGGAGGGGCCAAATGCACAAAGGTAGCAGAATGGAGGGGTCTAGGATCTGGCTGGTGTTTGACATCTCATGATCTTTTGAAGATACAAAGAGCTGACCATTTAGCTGCTTGATAGGCTAGGGCAAAGGTATTGAATTTGATGTGAGCTAATACAGGTAGCCAGTGGAGGGAGCTGAGAAGGAGAGTGACATGGCTGAGCCTGGGGAGGTTATAGACCAGGTGAGCAGCAGTATTCTCTAAGAGCTGCAGAGGCCTGATGGTAAAGGGAGGCCAGCTACAAAGGAGTTTCAGTAGTCCGGCTGGGAGATCACCAGCAACTGCACTAAGAGCTGGGTGGTCCAGATGTTATACAGAAAGAATCTGCAGGACAGACAAATTGTCCTGATGTTCTCAAAGAGGGACAATTTGTTGGTGAGCACCCTGAGGTTCTCTGCACACCCTGGAAGATGAAGAGGGTGACACTGTGGTGCTGTGCAGGGTGAACAATAGGTCCAGCTGAGGGGGAACTGAGCTGAGAAATAGAATATCTCAGTTTTAGACAAGATGACCTTTTGTTAATGATTTGTCATCTAATTTGAGATTCCTTGTAGGCAAGTGGAGATGTTTGCTGAGACTGGAACAGGGTGGGGGGTTTTGTGTCATCAGTGTAGGAATGGTAAGACTAGTAAGTCTATGGGAGGAGATAATAGAGCTAAGAGGCCTAGACACTTGACATCAAGAGAAAATAGGAGGGGACCAAGGACTGAACCCTGAGGAACACCTGTTTAGAGTTTCTGAGGTCTCACTCCCATTCAACACAGAAATTGGAAATATGAAGTAGGAATCAAACCAGATGTGAGCTGTGCTGCAGATCCCTAAGGTAGTCATGGAAAGCAGCAGGAACTCCCACATTGTTGCCAACATGTAAACGGGTAAGCGTCTCATAACAACATCCCCCAAATTTATTAGACTCCAATTATTTTTATTCTACAGGTTTTTCATGAAATTATTCTGAAATTGTTGTTTGGATGGTTTCAAATTCACCAAATTGATCAGTGATGACAGAAATGCCCAACATCATGCATGTAGTCAAAAATAAATATTTTAAATCAAAGGACGTTATCAGTTACTCAGTTGAGTCTCATGAATCTGTAGAAGTGATAATCACTGATCTTGACACCACAATACTGCTGTTCAGGTTTGAGCCAGAGTTGCAAGAATCAAAGCCAACAACGACAGCACGATTTCAAGGAATTCATTGATTAAAAAATTATAAAAATGACCTTTTCAGCTATTTTAGCCATATTCATACAGAAAGATTGATATGAATTTCATCCCTGTGTGTCCAGGACAAGGATATAAGGCAAAACAGGCTCATTGCTAACTGTGTTAGTTCTATCAATGGCTGCAGATGGATGGCACTAGCTTAGCTCTTACTTCTTCTCTGTGAAGTGAATGAGATACACCTTCCATCATCTCCAAACAAGTTAGTTCATACAATGCATCTTGCCTCTTTATGATGAGTAAAAATAAAAACAAAAAAAACAAGATCTTTGTTTTGCAGGCAACAACATTCGGAACTCTAACTTAATTGACAAAAAACTACATATCCATAAGCTGGGCGCATAGCAGATAGACAAATGGTTATTTGATAGTTCCATCATGTAGTCTAGCATCAGATGTTTGTTTAACTTGTTTTCCATTAGCGCTGCTGCAATAAATTTCTTATGCGTATCAAGTTGAATTCTTCAATGGAAAAGGTGCAAAAGCTAATTTGACAGTATCTGACTTCCTCCACCTTCAATTTCACTAAATATTATCATTCTGAAAATTTATGAAAAAAAGGAAGCACTTTAGATCTTTTAAGGTTAATTTCTTGCCTTCATTTCAATGAAACTTGCAGTGTCGCCTCAAATTAATGCGCAAACATCATGATTTGCCAATATTTAATGTATGAATTTAATGTCAATAAAATGAATTTAATTGAATTCAGATAGGGAGAGAGAGAGAATGTGTGTGTGTGTGTGTGTGTGTGTATGTGTGTGTGTGTGTGTGCTTGCGGTGTGAGGCCAACATACAGTACTCACACTAAGCACCATTTTTCCTAGACCTGGAAATCTCTGCATGCCTCTTTGTCAGCTCTATAGCACAAATGCACTGCCCTGTGGGCCTCCCAGTTTTCAGAGCCCATGGCAAGCTTAGGGAGCAAATTCTTTTCTGTGGCCTATCCCTCAATAGAATCTAGCCTGACAAGTTCAAATATGGAAATTGAAATGTCCTTAACATATTCCTAAACAAATGCATGTACAGTACATTAAAACGAGATCACTGAAAAAGACCTTGTGCAGCGTGTAACGTGATTGTTGATGAACACTAGTTGACAGTGTGTAACAGTATATACCGCAGCAACATATTTGTTTTATGTGTCATCTTACAACCCACTCCTCACACCGGCTTTTTTCTCGGTGCGATAATTATGCTGATTGCTTGTAAATTTACATAGCAGCAAATAATTCTTCAGAACAGGGAATGCAAAAACGGCAGATTTTACCAGTCAAACAGCAGCTGAGGCGGTGTCTTCAGAATAAGTGATCTGCTTGTTCTGGAGCAATTTGTTACAAAGGATATCTTGCTTCATGATCTTATTCAGTTCAGTGTGGTTTAATACCAATTGAGACACCGCGTAGCCAAAACATGGACATTTTTCTAAATAATTTTGGTCTGTTTTACACTTTTGGTATGTTATTTCTAAACGTAAGCACAGCAGGTGTTTTCTGTGTGGACATTCACTTCAGGTTCACATCTGGTTTGGCAGCCCACTAAATGTGCATTGCTGCCTGGTGAAAAAGTAAATTGGTAGGTTGCTTGGCTAAGTTAAGACAGAAAGAGGTCAGACACACCCTCCGTAGCTGTGCCACATGAAACAATATTCTGATCACTCCCAAGCTTTCAGAGCCCACGCAATGCTTAAGAAGCAATTATATCTTCTGTGGCCCACCACTTATTAGAATTTAGCCTGATGAGAACAAATATGGAAATGAAAATATTATGAACATACAGAACCCTGCAAAATGTTAGGGAAAAATACATCATTTTGTATTGACTTGGCTCTCTGCTCCAGAATTTTGTTGATTTGTAATCAAATCACGTGTGGTTAAAATGAATATTCTCAGCTTTTATTTAAGGATATTTTTTATACACTTTGGTTTCATGAACTTCCTCAGATTTATACTTGATTGGGTAAGTTAAGATAGAAAGTGTTCAGGTGACACACAAAGACAAATTATTTTCTCCATACATGGCTATTTTTATGACTGGTCCCAATTTTTACCCGAGAAATTACCCCAGAACTGAGTGAGCCAAATTTCAGCGAGGGATACTGGCTTAATAATGTGGAAATTAAAGTGCAGGCTTAAAAGCAAGTGCTGATCCAGCAGGCATTGGGCTGCTTAATGCTGTTACCACAGTTGTAAAGCAGGACATAGATAACCACATTTAAATATTATTTGACTGCCATCTCATGTGTTTTCAAAAGGCAGTTATCTCGGTCATTGCAGTATTGTGTTGTTTTTTCACAGGTGTTGTCTCAAATAATGCATATTTTGTTGATTAAAGTGTACTAATAACACAAATCTAAATTGCAGCGATTATTTGTATTGCAAATGGGGCAGTTCACTGTGTCCAGCTGTTAAGTGACATTCTTTCAAGTGGTGATTATTTTTTATTGACTAGAATTCATTCTTTGTAAATTCCGATCTGTAAATTCTGATTCATCAGAGCGGACCAAAAGTGCGTAGCACACACCTGACTCTTTTTATGCTCACTATCACCTGGATGCCTGCCCTCGCCTGCAGAGTGGCCCTTACATCATTAGGTGGAACTCGAAACGGAGGGGGCGCATTTAGGAGGTGAATTGGGAAGAGATCACTTCCTGCTTCATGAGGGGTCGATCAGCGTCAAACACGGCCCGAAATTCCTGCACAAACTTCCATGACATCACCAACCAGAAGCTCACTTTCTGCACGCACTTGTGGAGGCTATGTGAGTGGAAACTGTGATTCCAAGCACCACACTGGCCCACATACACACTGCAGCTAAATACAGTTGTCACTCCTTACTGGAGTGCTTTAATCCTGTTACTGTACGTACACACATGGTTCAGTTATGAAGGGGAGTGACAACCGTATTCTCCAACCAAATTCACTACCTGGAAAATTTTAGCACGGATGTAGTTTGTCTGTGAAGTGTGTACCTGAACAGCATTGGACAACTAGCTAAGTGATCTAGGCTCCTCCTCCTCACTCCTTCTACACTTTGCCCTCCTCCCTCCTCTGAAAAAATAGCAGAGGGTAGAAGAACACGGCAGTCATTATAGGAGACATTATTGCTGGGTGTGACCTAAATTTGGTGGTCCACCGACAGCCTGTCACGTAAAAGTATCACGCTAGCAAGGAAAAACAAAATATGACACTGCTGCCAATGGTGGTTTATCATAACGCAGTGGACAAAGTGATGTGTCCAGTTAGTGGAGCTGTCCAGTGAATACAAAATCTTCGCCCCATCTTCTGGGATGTTACTCCTAGCCATCACAAAACGAGGGAAGTGATGCTGGTTCCCGCACAAACAGTCCAGTCATTCTACTCTGTTCTGCTGTAATGTGTAGGCTACCACATACATCATATTCCACTAGATTCAATCCTGCCATTTCTGGCCAATATTATGGAGACCTACCGAACAGTAGGTTTTCACTCCAGTACTAAAAAAGCACGCAGCTAGAGATTTTCGTGAGCTGCTAATTAGTAGAATCAGGTGTGCCAAATTATGGTTGGAGTGAAAACCTGCAGGACAGTAGGTCTCCAGGAACAGGGTTGGGCAGCCCTGACCTACAGTATATGCTCCCTATACATAGCTGATGCTAGCACCAACTGGATTCGATATCAGGCCTTGGGGCTCATCTCTCCACCAGACTCCAGTGCGTGAGCTGGATGATTGCTCTCTCTCTCTCTCTCACTCATCCACACCCTGTCTGTCTGCACTTTTACAGCTGTAGGGGGTCATTAAACAGTGAAACACACGCAGAGGTAAGACACACCCTCCGTAGCTGTGCCACACGAATTAGCCTACAGCCTAATATTCAGATCACTCCCAAGCTTTCAGAGCCCACGCAATGCTTAAGAAGCAAGTATATCTTCTGTGGCCCACCGCTTATTAAAATTTAGCCTGATGAGTATAAATATGGAAATTAAAATATTATGAACATGCAGTACCCTGCATAATGTTAGGGAAAAGGCATATTTTTTATTGCTTTCGCTCTGTACTCCAGAATTTTCGATTTGTAATCAAATCACGTGTGGTTAAAATGAATATTCTCAGCTGTTATTGAAGGATATTTTTTATACACTATGGTTTCACCAACTTCCTCAGATTTATACCTGCTTGGGTAAGTTAAGATAGAAAGAGTGCACAAAGTGTTCAGGTGACACACAAAGACATTACATTAAAGGCATTTGGCAGATGCTCTTATCCAGAGCAACGTACAACAAAGTGTATAACCGTAACCAGAAACAAGTATGTTGAAAACCCTAGAGGGAAGTACAGTTCCAAGTGCAGGGAACGACCGCGTAGTTTAACTTGGACCCTGTAGGTTAATCTGATCAACACAAACAAAAGCAGCAGATGTTGCTCTCTCTCTCACTCATCCACACCCCTGTCTGTCTGCACTCTTACAGCTGTGGGGGGTCATTAAACAGTGAAACACACGCAGAGGTCAGATACACCCTCCGTAGCTGTGCCACACGAATTAGCCTACAGCCCAATAACCAGATCACTCCCAAGCTTTCAGAGCCCACGCAATGCTTAAGAAGCAAGTATATCTTCTGTGGCCCACCGCTTATTAGAATTTAGCCTGATGAGTACAAATATGGAAATGAAAATATAATTAACATACAGTACCCTGCAAAATGTTAGGGAAAAGACGTACAACAAAGTGTATAACCGTAACCAGAAACAAGTGTGTTGAAAACCCTAGAGAGAAGTACAGTTCCAAGTGCAGGGAACGACTGCGTAGTTTAACTTGGACCCTGTAGGTTAATCTGATCAACACAAACAGTTTACCTAGCTTCATACCTAAGCTTACATAGCCAATTAGACTACAGGGAGGTAGGGAGGGGTGGGGAGAGGTGCAACCTGCAGAGGTGAGTCTTCAGTCATTGCTTGAAGGTGATCAGGGTCTCAGCTGTTCTGACCTCCACAGGAAGGTCATTCCACCATCGTGGAGCCAGAACAGACAGGGGACGTGACCGGGAAGCGAAAGTGCGAAGAGGGGGAGTTAAATCTAATGCACTACGCAATTAGCAATGTGAACCAGATACTTAAGAAGCAATTATATGTTCTGTGGCCCACTGCTTATTAGAATTTAGCCAGATGAGTTCCAAGATGGAAATGAAAATATTATTAACATACAGTACCCTGCATAATGTTAGGGACAAAGGCATATTTTTGTCTTATTTGGATCGGTACTCCAGAATTTTAGATTTGTAATCAAATCACATGTAGTTACAGTAAAGGGCACATTCTCAGCTTTTATTTAAGGGTATTTTTATACACTTTGAATTCACCATGTAGAAATTACAACGCTTTTTATATATAGCCTCCCATTTGAAGACATCATAATGCTTGGGACAAGGTGAAACCAAAATGTATTTTAAAAATACCCTTTAATAAAAGCTGGTAATCCGCATTTTAACCACATGTGAATTGATTTATTACAAATCGCAAATATGAGCAGAGCCAAATCAAGAAAAATAATGTGTTTGTCCCAATCATTATGTAGCTCACTATTTCTTAACAAATGCATATATAGTACATTGTAATAAGAACACTGCTAATCCCTCATGCCGTGTTAAATTTGAATGGTGTAAATTTCAGTGGATAGTGTTATATGCAGAAAAAGATATTTTCTTTACGTGAAATTACATGACATAATGGCAAGAACAGGCCATTCAGCCCAACAACACTCGTCATTTTCCTAACTAAATTGTACCTAGTGCTCTGATTACCTACAGACTAGGTAGTATCTAATACTGTATCAAGCCTGCTTTTGAAATCCCCCAGAGTTTCTGTGTCTACTACATGACCTGGCAGGTTATTCCACACTGCTCTCTGCATGTGCAAAAATGCTTCCTGACGTCTGTACAGAATTTACTCTTTGCTCATTTCCAGCAATGTCCCCTAGTTCTACTAACAGAACTCAACCTGAAGAATCTCTTATAGTTCACTTTGTTCATCCCCTTTATGAATTTAAAAGCCTCAATCAAGTCACCCCTGAGTCTCCTTTTACTAAGCTTGAAGAGATTACAATAAGCATTGTAAGTCTTTCCTTCTAACTTTATCTTTCATACCAGGAATAAATTTGATTGCCCTTCTTTCAGCCTCTACAGCTGTCCTGTAGTACGGCCTCCAGAACTTCACACAACACTCAATACACCAAGTGTGGTCTTACAAATGTATTGTATAAGATATGTACAACTTATATTTATATGCAATACTTTTGGCTATATATCCTAGCATTCTGTTGGCCTTTTTTACTGCTACAGCACAGTGCCTAGAACCTGAAAGGCTTTGATCGATAAATCATTACTCTTTTTAAAGGTCTTTTTAAAGACTTGTTTCATGTTCCAACCCACTCCTAAAACCTGCTTATTCTAAGTGTGAACTTTTGCCCATTGCAGGTAGATTTACATTATAGTAAATAATATACAGAACAGTTCATGCAAATATGATAGATTTTGCTAGTCAAACAGCAGCTGAGATGGTTTCCTTTATGTTAGTGGATGTATTCAGGAGCAGTTTGTTAATAAAAACCATTCTGACCTAAATGTTTTTTGAGCTTATGCAGTTCAGAATTATTAATTATCAATTGAGAAAAGGTGCATACTAAGTAATTTTGTCTTTCATTTAGACTTATCTTATTTCTAGTTCTTTTTTGCAGAATAAGACTAAAAAATTTGCCAGTGAGATGAGGTGAGTTTTACCCATTTCACGATTTGCCAATGGGGTTAGAAGATTTCAGTTGTCAAGCAAACAGTAACTTAAAACAAGCTAATATTTTCTGCTTGAGAGAAAAGTAAAATCTAATTTAAAATCACACTTGACTAATACTGGACCTCATGGCCTGCAGTTTCTTTGGTTGTTTATGTGTATTTAAAATTAACATTTTTATTGGCATGGTTTGAAGTTAACAGCATATGCAGATTATGTCACTGTGGTCATAAAAAAAACAGTAGATGGGATTGAGACTTGAGAGGAGTTGAGACTGTATAGGCGAAAACCACTGGCCAGATAACCCAGAGCAAATGTGACAGTTACTGGACAGGTAAGTGAACTCCTTCAACGCTATCTGGAAATTCAAGGTTGATCAGACAGGGGGTGAGGGTGGGGGCGGGGGCAGGGGCAGGAGTTTAAAGACAGTGGAACATTTTTTGAAAAATCTAAATCTATTCAAATTGCAAACACAAAAATAACTAATTCCTTGGACATAATCTTCAAAATGCTTTAAAATCTTTTTTTCATATTCAAATTATTCTAATAATATAATAACATCTTATTTTAAATATACCCCTCCATCATATTCAATAAATAATGGAGTCACTAAAATTTGGACTCAGAAATAACAATGCTCAGATTAGAGTATTGTATTATTTCAGAATACAGTGATAAGGGCGGCAGTGTATTATAATGGCTAAAGAGTTGGTCTTGTAACCTAAAGACTGCAGGTTCAATTCCCTGGTAGGAAACTGCCATTGTGCCCTTGAGCACAGTACTTAACCTGCATTGCTCCAGTATATATCCAGCTGTATAATTAGATACAATGTAAGTCTCTCTGGATAAGAGTGTCTGCTAAATGCCTGTAATGTAAAAGGAAGTCATCTGACTGCTCCTCGGCCTGGTTCCTGGTTGGTGTTTCACGGTTATCGAAGCCCGATAGCAGCCCATACCTGCTGGGTCCTCAGTGCTAGAGCGGCCTCTAGTGGTTAGATGAGGAGAGGCACTCCAGATGAGGATCAACTGTGAAGAGAACACAGTAGAGGCTGTGAACATTCCTACCACTAGAGGGCTGCTGTTGTACCAGTTTGTAAAATGCTGGCATGCCGACAACTTTTACCAATGTGTGCGTGCCAACTGGGAGACTAACTTTACGAGGGTTAAAATGTCTGAAAGTTCCTACAGGAAGTCAATATTTTATGTTTTTATTGTAAATGAAATGTGTATTTCTGAAGGATGGCATTCACTTGTTGCTGATATAATTTTTGAGTTTCTTGTATCAAACAGTGCCACGTATAGACAAATGTGCAGTGTGTATTTCAATGCAAATGTGTGTGGAAAGAGAGAAAGCATGAGGGAATTCATTTCAGTATGTATTAGGGACTATTATGACAGGGCTTTGTTGAATGCTCGATTCTCTTTGGCCACTTCAGCCCATGGCCCATTTCTGATTAGCAGACTGTTGCTATGGGTAACCGAATGCTTGAATTTGAAGACAGTTTTCATATCACACTACAGAAAGTGCAATTAAATTTCATATTTCCTCATTTGTGACACCTAGTGTCAGAGAAATTACTCCACTCGTACATTTGTATTTTTGTGTCTGTGTGTGTCTGTGTGTGTGTGTGTGTGTGGGGTGAGAGGCCAACATACTCGTACAAAATTTCCTAGACCTGGAAATCTCTGCATGCCTAATTTCCAGATTTGCTAACTTGCGACACATGGTGGTGTCAAAAACATTTTCCTCAACTCATACATTCCTCTTTTAAGTCAAATTATTGAACGATGTCTTTCATAAGGCAATTAGTTATGTAATAAGCAGGATAATCCACGACAAGGTGGATGGTTTATTGAAAAATAATGACCTTCATGGAGGCAGCCCTTCGCCTCTGCGTCGGTCAGTATTTTCCCACAGCAGACCACCTCGACATGGATTATCCCTCACGTACTTTCACACCTGTCATCAGGCCACAATTTTTACTGAGGCCATCAGGAGCACAGGTCACATGGTGAATGTTGTTACCGTGACAAGCATTGTAGTGCAGGACTCAGACTTAAATCTAAATTTTCATTAGGTGTGACTTCAAATGGACTGCACCATTTTAGGCTAGGACTCGGACTGAGTGGCTTGAACTCGTTATGTTTCTGTTGCGCCGGTTCCCTGGCCTACGATTGCCAACAAACCCCACACCCCCGATCTGGGTCCATGATCGGTTTCCCCCGGATACTTGGTTACTTCTCGTTTAGGGCCACCAAAACCCTAGAGCCAGCTCTGTATCAGACAGACTCAATTATTTATGGGTCAAAAATAGTAAATTGTATAGAAGAATGTGTGATTACATCACATCTTAACCGATTGACCTTACTGTGCATCAGCATCAGTGACCGGGGAAGTCTGATCAATATCACTGTCCACGTGAATTTTGTCACATCATACTGCCCAATTCCCATGCTCGTAACAAAACATTGGCAAAGCAAGAATGTACATGATGTGGAATGACACAAAAATTTTGTGAGGCACCTGGTCTGTATACAACCCGAGAGGCAAATCCGTTTCAACTGAACCAATGTGACTTTAACCAGACAAGATAGCTAAACCAGCTCACCTTGCCAATCCAGTCACCCTTTGTTGATTAATTTGGCCATTTTTCTCATGTTTGACCAGTTTCAGAGGAGAATCGCGGATTGCCTGCACTCTCCTGAGCCTGCAGAATGAGCATGCATTGTACATAAATTGGACATTCCAATTTCGAGTGGGATTAGAGATTCCAAAATAAATAAAAAAACATTTTTTTTTAAGTATTAGACCCAGGACTGTAAATATGTGTGACCGGTAGAGACACATGAAAGGCAACAGGGGGACAGAACAGGTAGAAAAAGAGCAAAAAACAAAAAAAGAGGTACTCACGCCATTCAAAACGCATGATGATGGTCACACAGTGGGAGCCAATCAGAGAGCGTATTAGTTACTGAGGCAAAACAATGACCACGAGTAAAAATTCAAAATGTATACATTTACTTTTTATTTTTGCTATAGATTTAAGGCATTTGGATTTGGACAGTAAGCTTTTATTTAATGGTATTTCCATGTATACATGTTTTAACATTTAACATACAAAAGCAGCTCTTTTTTGTGTTTAGTCCCACCCATTTTCCATTTTTAGCTGTGAAAAATTAACCCCTTCTGCATCGCTCCCCTTGTTTTTTCCTGTCGGTTCCTCTTCCCCGTCCCTCTCCAATCTCCTTCTACACCGTACTTATCTGTGCCCCAGCTATCAGCAGGTTTGAAAGATTGTAGAACATAACAACAGTAGAAAACTAGTTTACTAATCCATTGATTGAGGTCCATTCATTGAAGTTTTTGTCAAATACTCCACCCCCATCAAAATTGCACATTCCACATTTATTATTCAATATCAGGAGGCCACTCCTTATTTCTAAGCATACTGAATAATAATAAATATATTTTGAGAATGCATCTGGATGATCACAGATAAAATAGGATCAAGTCCTTCATTGATTATGCCCTGTACTGTGCAGTCAGTGGTTTTCACCGAGAGAAATATTCACTCAGGTGAGTTCTTCCAAGGCCTCCAAATTTAAAGTCTTCTTTTTAGACGTAGGAATAGCAAAATAAATTTAGTTGTAAAACAATAACTTTTTTAGGCATAAGACTCAAGAACTTTTGCCAGTGTGTAACATTTTCAGCTTGCATACACAAAAAATGTTTTGTTTAGGCAGGAGAAGTGTCCCTTCATACAAGCCTAACAAACTATACACCAATTTCATTAGCTAATTTGCTTTTTGGTTGTTTCTGGCACACGGTGGGTCCCCAATCAGCTATACTGAGAGACTGCTTGGCCAGTACCTGTCAGAGAGGCTAGTAGGTGGACTCATCTCGTTTTAGTGAGTCTATCCGAACTGGAGATAACATTCATATGCACACAATAATTAGGGCTTGTTTCAAACAGCGAAAGAGACAACAATGATAATTCCTTAGGAAAATTGTCAAGTAAGTGGACATTCTATTTATGCTTCTATTAGCACGTTTTTGGACTAAAAATTATTGTGGATTTTGTTTGCTAGATCGTTACCATGATAAAAACATTAACTTTACAGTTATTTATTTCATCTGTGGATTTCCAAGCTTCTTCTGCCACCCCACGTTACAAAATAGTGAACCATTGTCACTAAAACCATAAAACAGTTTATAGAGATAGAACCATGACTTTTAACACTAAAACAGTATATCCTGTGACCAGACTGATTGAAAATTTCACCATAAAAAACAAAAACCAAATGAATGCAAATAAACTCACTTTGGCCCAAATTGGGCCAGTGAGACTGAAGGGGTTAAGTTACAGGCTAGCCTTAAGGTGCAGTATGTGTCAGTTTATAAAGAACACTTTTGGTCATATTTGGTTACTTCAAAAGTAAATGAAAAGTTCTGAACAAAGTGCCTCAGCTTCTAATAATCACAATTAATAATTCACAATTATTCTTGCAATTAATCATTTCCACTGGGACCTTCCTTGATCATCCTTTTACTGCACATCTGCAGTGACATGAGAAGTCTGACTGATATCTGCCTATTTGAGTTCTGTCCACAAAAAATGTCTGTGCCAGGAGTAATACAATCTGCCTTTGCCAATCACACAAAGATGGCGACAAAATAACTGTCACTATGTTACATCTCCTTCTCTCTCTCTGCCAGGAAGACATTGGAAGAGTGCTGTCCTGTCAACTACCACATTTTTTCCTTTTTATTTAATAAAGTATAAAAATGAAAAGAATAAATTCATTTGTAACCATTCCCATTTTGTGTTTGACTCCTTTACGTTTTGCCCCTTTGAGTTGGAGTTGTAATACATTGGGGGTCCATCCAGGATTGGTAAGTGTTCGACGCCCCCTTAGGCTTTTGATTGGGCTGGATCTTGTCTTTCAGGGCCGGCCCTAGCGGGGGGGGGGGGAGTGGGGAGTGCTGTTGGATTCTGTTGAGCAGGATAACTATCATAATTACCAAAATAACGTTATTTACCTTAGATAAACATTTCATCATGTGGCCCCCCCTAGCGGTTGTGGCCCTAAACAACCGCATAGACCTTTTATGCCACCGGCCGGCCCTGACCTTTTTCATTGTGTGGTGCACCGGTTAAGTTCAACGTCCTCTTCTACTTCGTAGTCAGTTCTCCTTAGGGTCTTTTGTTCTGAGTCAGCCTGGTAGGCTCTGAGCGAGACAGCTGATCACAATGATCTTGGTTTCCATCGGCCCACTGATTCATTATCTTGCCTTTTCTATTTTGAGGTGTGGTGCAGGGATTATTTTATTTTTGTTTTTATTATTTCCAGTAGGCAGGGGAACCAAAAATGTGATATCTGAAGATCAATATAAACACTTATTAAAATATTAAATTAACCTTCAAGAAACGTACTGTGGACAAAAATTGTCCTCATGTGGAGTTTAAATGTGAGTATTTTTCTTGCTTGCCCAGACAGCAAGAAAAATAATTATGCTTTACTGAAAATTCACTTATGTTCTGAGACACTGGTTTGTGTGCAAGTTAACAATATCGCTTCCCAATTTTATTCCTCACTCCTAGTTGGTGCATAAGACTTATACATTATTCTGCAATTGAACCTGTGTGTTTTTACACTATTTGCTCTTTTTTATCACATTTTCAATGAATAAACATTATGTTCTTTCTATGCTGTGTTTCCGTAACAAAAGCTTCATATGGTTATCTGGAAGTATAATCACAGATTTGAGTTTAATTACAAACATACCCCAATCATAGACAGAGCACTATCCAATCCAAAAACAAACGATCATTTGGATATAATGCCTCGGTCTTCTTTTGTAATCTCAAATTAAAAATTATCATTAAATGGATAGAAGCAATTTGGCTGGCTAGTGCAGACTATATAGCTTTTGAATGAAGGAACTACCTGGTACAAATCGTCTTTTTGTATTGCCATGCATGTTATTTACGAGTGTACTTATCAAACCCTTTAATTAACCACATCCTGTGTCCGATGTACAATAGTAATGTCAATCTTGTTTGAAATGCAAGTGAATTTGTTCAAAACAGAAATTTTCATCACCCATGCTTTGATAATGCAGATTTCTGAATTGTTCCCACATGGACTGCCCGCTAGCTAATTTTAATTATGTTGCAATTGTTTAACTTTAAAGACGTTGAGAACTGTGTCTCATGTTATGTTAATACCATTCATACTTTGAAATGTTCTCTTGGAAAAATGAGGCAATCTTTGGAATGCGAGATAATGTTTATTAACTGACTTAGTGAAACACAGCCCCTAACACCAGTAACAAACAGCCTTATTTAGAGAAAGGCAGAGGAGCTAAAAGCCGAGATGTGAGGAAACTTCAAAGCAGGGCATCAGACCAGTGACATCGGAGCAGTGACATCAAAGCACGGTATCAGAACTGTGACATCAGAGCAGTGACATCAGAGCAGGGCATCAGAACAATGATATCAGAGCAGTGACATCAAAGCACGGTATCAGAACTGTGACATCAGAGCAGTGACATCAGAGCAGGGCATCAGAACAATGATATCAGAGCAGTGACATCAAAGCACGGCATCAGAACTGTGACATCAGGGCAGTGACATCAGAGCAGGGCTTTAGAACAATGACATCAGAGCAGGGCATCAGAAAAATGACGTCAGAGCAGGGTACCAGAACAGAAAGCCTCAGAAAAGTATGTAGGACAGCTGCACATCCCCGGTGACCTCCAGCTTGTCGATCTGGGTGATGGGCTTGAGACGGTGGGCGAAGTCGCACAGGTGCGTCCCGTTTACATACACTGTAAACCTTTCAGCCCCGCAGCGGATCACCATCTGAGAGAAAGGAAGGGAGAGAGAGTGAGAGAAACGCATTAGAACTGACACACAGAAGACATCTGAGACTTTAAAAACTTTTTTAAACACGTTTATTGGCAAAATATTTAGTTGAAATAGATTGTTCGTGATCCACAGTAAAGTACGCGCTAAGCTAGGTAAGAATTAATACACCAATACAAAAAGGATAAACTAGATAAGCATTTCCACATCTCTTAGCCATTATTACACTCTAACACTGCACTACTGTAGGGAGATGGAGAGAAACAGGGGTATTGAGCGCACACATTCCAGTACATTACATACGATGTTACACACATACAATAACAGAAGTGATGGTACCAATACTGAGGAAATCCCCCATTTAATGAAATGGTACATCCTTGGGGGGTGTGGTTAGGAACACACTGTATATAATGGCACAGTACTGCCACAGAGCCACACAGGACACAAACTCTCTGGAGTCCGTTTAAGTGAGAATGGCCCGAGTTGTGTCCACTCACCTCAAAGTTAGCCCCCGCTGCGAAGAGTTTGCCATCGCCATCTCTCTCCTCGGCCCCCAAGTTCCCTCCCAGCTGGCTGTTCCGCACAACTACCCCCTCCGACACAGACGGACTCAGCTGGAAGGCGATGTCTCCACTGCTGCTCGCCACCAAGTTACAAGAAAAGCTGCAGTACACGCACACGCACACGCACAGACACACACACACACACGCACATATGTTTTGTTAAATACTATAAATGCATTAACTAAAGGTGTCACACTGCTGTTTAAAATCTGTGCAGGCACGTGACATTATGATTACAGTACTGCTTTCATTACCAAACATTTTAGTCTATTCATGCTTGAAGTGTGTACATAGAAAACACATGCAATGGGTTAAGTCCAAGGGCAAATACTAACTAAAAGCAATGAAGAATCCTGCAAAAACCACAAGGAGACTCCTTTCTCTACTGCCTGATGATAAATGAGACTAAGATTATATATGGTCATACACCACAACATGATTTAACACGCCATTCTTATCAGTTGAGAGGGTGCTGATAATCATCCTAATAAGCATGGAGACACAGTTTAACACATAGCTAATCAAGCAGTTCTGGAAGATGTGACCTTCACCACTGCAAATGAAACAAGTCAAGAGAGCTGAGAGAAGAGACCTGAACATACCATTTACAACCGAATGCAACAAGCCAACAAGAATACAGATTTGTTTAAATGCACTTGAATGTTGAATCAACTGTCATTTTCCAATTCGCTGCGATTCATGTGGAATAAACCACTGTGGTGCGGTTAATTATTATTTTTTTAGACAGATTGCATGATGGTGTGATGCCAGAGATACAGAGAGGGAAATTGGTGCAAAGGAGAAGAAAGTAATGGAGATATAAAAATGAAAGGGAAAGTTAAGAGAGGTACACAGGTTACCTGTTGCCTCCATCTGGCACACTGCCAGTTATAACAATGGACTTCTTCACAGTCATCCCGCCATTGATCATGCCTGAGAAGGGAATGGGCTGAACACAAAATATAGCGTCACACTCAACTCTCCATTTCTCCGTTTCTGTTTCTCATTCTTTCACTTTCTCTCTCACTCTCTCAAACAGAGAGAAATATTGCTGTATGAAATTATGTTTATAAAAAAAAAAATAAAAAAAAACAATGAAGGGTGAATCAGTGCTCGACAGCATACACAGACTGTTCTCAATACTCACTGGGCTGTAGATTGGCTCTCCCGTGATCACCTGAAATGGATAAAAAGGATTTCTCTCATGAGATGATCTGGAAACCAGGAAAATTCATTCAGCTCATTCACTCGCTTATTCTGCCACAATCTCTAACTCACCTCCATTTCAGTTACTTCTAATTGCATCTCTTCTTCAACTTCAACAACTATGGTGTCCTGGAGAGGAGAGCACACAGGCGAGCGCAGTTACAGCACAGCACCCACTGTACGGCACACACAGGCGAGCGCAGCTAGCGTACATTTACTTCAAGCGGATTGAAAGACTGACAGAGTCAAAGTTTAAATTCAGACTAATTTTTCATTTATGACTGAAACCAGCAAGAGAAGGGATCTCCTCGCCCCCCCCCCCCCCAAATCCCTACAGAAGGGCATCTCCCTGAGCAAGGTTCAGGAGCAGATAACCAGATCTGGGACCCACTGTGCAGTCAACATGACTGCACCAGCATCATTGTGTTTGCATGGACTAAATACCTATTTATCTACTCCAGTCATGTATACAAATGCTGAAACTGGCCAATAGCCTGAATGTAAATACAAAGGCTTCAGTTCAAATATGTGCTGTGGAAGACACAGGTAAGAGGATCAGCTTAAATACCCGAAAGTACAGGCCGAAATTTAAATGCAAGAAACGCAGGCCACCCATCCTCACCTGGATGTTGAGGGTCTGCATGGAGATGTTTCCAGTGATCTGCAGGGCGCTCACAAGATCAATTCCCATGCGGTGTTTGAACACGTGGAGCAACTTGCTGTTCACGCTCACCTGCAGGATTCGGACAGGAAGGCGGAAGGGTCAGTAGGCTGCAATTCAAGTGTTTTTTTTGGGGGTTTTTTTTTTTTTTGCCAAAGTATTCATTCGGTTAATTGAATATCGTGCCCTACTCCAGTAAATGAGACTACATTCATCTTCAAGCAAGGAGCGGTAGCTCGACGGCACACAACACAAACAAACGAAAACAACGCGCACGCGTGCCCACACACTCCGTGTTCCTCCAACCTGAAATGCTTCTGAGGTGATGACGAAGGTCAGTTCAAAGTTCTTCCCCTTGACGAAGGGCATCCCTTCCACCTTCTCCTCCTCTCCCCAGGCACCGCTCTTGTAGGAGTTAAACACCACAAGCCCTGAACCCTCAAACTGGGGGTTGAAGCGCAAGGCTACGTCACTGCCTGCACTCTCCCCACACATCAGGTCGATGCTGAACCTGTCAGGGGCATGGGGGAAGATGTGTCACAGGTTGTCACCAGATAAAATACTCGGCTCTTGGCTTCTGAACAACGGGAGGTCCCGGTGCTTCATTACATTACAGAACATCCGTTAACACTGAATTGGAGGTCATCACGCCCCTTAATGAATTTTCAGAAGATGGATCACACTGGAATGTTTTTGTTTCAGTGGTAGGGATACAGAACGGCAATGTTAAGAACATAGATTAGATGGGGGGAAAATATTGCCTGAAAAAAGTGTTATAGGCCAAAAATGTGTTATAACACTGACCTCCAACTTAAACGGGAACATCACACAAAAATGTTTTTCCCAACTAATGCCAGTGTGTGACATTAATGAAGCATTAAGAGTCACATGGGAGTAGCGTATCTTTTGCCCAAAGCTGCTGGAACCGAAAAGCAGGCAGAACTGCTCTTGCAATGGGGCCCCATTGCCTGCAGAACCCTCCATGGCCATCAGGGGGATTCTCACCTGTCAATATCA
Organism: Anguilla rostrata; assembly: GCF_018555375.3. Lineage (NCBI taxonomy): Eukaryota > Metazoa > Chordata > Actinopteri > Anguilliformes > Anguillidae > Anguilla > Anguilla rostrata. Next base: position 30,982,027 of record NC_057944.1, on the reverse strand, counting down.
TCGGGAATTGATCCCTGGAAGTACAAAGTCATCCCCACAGACAAGCGGGGAATGGCCTGCACATACGAGGAGACCTGCAAGCTCTCTTCAATAACTGCAGACACTGCTGGGCCCTCCTGTCAATGAAAATCGAACTGATCAATGAATGAAAAGAAGTCGAGATCACAGTTCTTCAGCTCACTTCGTCTTTAGTTTATTGGGTTAACGATTTTAAGGCAAAGCCAAAAAAGCACCAGGGCTGGAAATCTATTGGTCTACTGCAACATAATGCAAATGGAGAGATGAAGTAGTAGTAGTAGTGGCAGAGTCAGTGTGCACCAGAGAGAGAGAGAGAGAATGCATATTCATTACTCTGTGTGTGTGTGTGTGCGCGCGCGCGTGTGCGCGCGTGTGCATGCGAGGGGTGAGCGGGCAGAAGACTTACAATAACCCCCACGCTGTCGCCACGCAGGTGGGGCACGTATTTCTGTACCTGAAGCGCAAATGGTTACGGGTGGGTGGGTGAACAATGAAACCACGTACCACAAAAACCAACCCAGGCTACAGGCATGTAAAAATGTGACTTTGGAATTCAAAATTCCGATAAGTGGATCTGATAAATACCCAAACCTAAACGTATAAATTTAAATGAAGGATGCATGCTGCTCATCCTCACCTCGATGACCGTGACGTTTTCCATGCAGACGGCCCCAACAATCAGCAGGGCGTTCACTAGGTTCACTGATATGCGGTGCTTGAACAGGTAGAACTGCTTACCGTTCACGCTCACCTGTAGGATTCGGAGAGGAAGGCAGGAATCAGGAATTCTATAAAGGCTGCAAATTCAATATCCCTCTGCAGTAAGGAGGCATTACGTGTTTTCACACAATGCAAACAAAACAAGCAAATACAGACACACACACACATAAGCAATGTACACAACAATTTCTGACCTGGTAGCCCTCAGGGGTGATAACCAAGAGCAGCTCAAAGGCCTCCCCCTTAACGAAGGGCATCTGATCGACCTTCTCCTCCTCTCCCCAGGCGCCGCCCTGGAAGCTGTTGAACACCACCGCCACTGAGGGTTCGAACTGGGGGCTGAAGTGTAGTGCTATGTCAGAGCCATCCTTTTCTCCACATTGCAGACTGATGCTGAAACTGCAGGGGGCGACAGAGAGCAGGGGACATTTTGTCAGAGTCACCAGAAATAAATAAAAAATTGTTCTTACAGTCCTCCACAGGACCACAGGACCTTCCGGTTGGTAACAGGAGTTTCTGGTGCTTTAGCCTGCTGCCACAGTACAGTTCTTCATCACAGCCTAACATGAATTTTCAGAAGAGTCAATAAAAAGAAATACATTAAGGTGGCACGTGTGTGGATTCATTAAGTGAAAAGGTTAATACTGTAAGTTTTGAGTGGAAGAACATGGAATGCATCTCAAAACGTACTGCAATTACAAATATCACTTTTCCTGTGGAATTACCACTTAGTGTTAATCCCTCAGACCCCCCCCCCCAATTCTGGCACTTACAATGTGTAATTGTTCAATAAACGTTTACATTGTTCCTATTTTTTATTTTTTCCCCACACGCTTCATTTTTTATAGCTTACATCTCAATGCATTGTGGTGGTCTCAAAGACTTTACAGAGCTTTCATTTCTAGATGTAGATTCCTAATATAGGGAGACAACATCTCAGTGGCATGAAAAGCCAGACCTACCACAGGTGCCATCAAGCAAAGTCACCACTTAAGACAGGAAAAACCCTGATCATGGAGCTCACAACTTTGTTATAGCCAGCAGTCAAATTCTATGCAATTGTTAGGTATAAATCAAATAAGTATTATCATCAATAGCCTCAAATTGTTTTGAATCCCAACCACAAAGTCTCTAAGCAGGCATAACTGAACTAGCGATGGGGGAGTGAGGTTTCATGAACTGCATAAGTAAAGCTATAATGGCTGTCAATCACTGAACTATTTTTGACCAATTAAAGGATATTTCCCTGCACAGCACAAAAAATGAACAATCACTGAAAGAATACAACAGCTCAATTTTTAGCTCCATGAAGTCTCATTCATTTATTCCACCACAATTCCCTGCAGTGCCCTCCATGGCCATCAGGAGGTGCCTCACCTTTTGATATCGGCAGGAAGTGATCCCTGGAAGTACACAGATGCCCCCATCTCCAATTTTTTGATGGTCTGCAAATACTGGGGAATCTGTGCAACACAAACACTAGGATTAATACAGAGCCTGTTGCCGTGGTTCATAACCCTGGTGCCGGAGAGCTGCAGGGTCCTGCTGGGTGTTGCTGTCAATCAGCATTTCATTGGTCAATCAATGAACGCAGCTGATCACATTTACCCTACCTCACCTGGTTAACTGTGTCTAATGGGGTTGATGAATTTCAGAGAAAAACAAACACCAGCACACCTTGAGGCTCACAAGGAACAGGGTTGTGAATCCGTTGATGAGATGAACGGGTGTGAGTAATAAAGGACCTCAGGCAGTGTGCACCAACACAGAGCCTGAGATGCACATGTAGGTGTGTGTGTGTGTGTGTGTGTGTGTGTGTGTGTGTGGAGGCAAGCAAACTCACAGGAACTACGACCTCGACTTCCGGCTCAATAACAACAACTTCCTGAAATACAAACACAGGGGTAAGTGGGGGCATGTAAAGCAATGCACCTTCAAATCCAGACATGTTAACAAATGCCTGAATGAGAATACAGGGACTAAAACGCACATGTGAAATGCGTTATGTGCAAGTAAATGTCTGAATGTAAATGCAGAATGCACGCCGCTCCTCCTCACTTCAAGCTTGTGAACATCCCGCATGGAGACGCCTCCTTCGATCTGCACGGTTATCACCAGGTCCACTGATATGCGGTGCTTGAACAAGTAGTACACCTTACTGTTTATGACCACCTGCAGGAGCCCAAGAGCAAGACAAGGAGCCAAAGAAGGCAGTTTTCAAAAACTCTGAGAATACTCAAAAGCATTTCAATCCATCAATGTAATTTTGTGCACTACTGCACTAAGTGAGATCATATTTCTCGGCATGTATCGGCAAAACACACACAGACACACATGCACACACTTCCTGTCCTTCTGACCTGGTAGCCATTTGTCATGACAATGAAGAGCAGCTCAAAGTTCTCGCCCACTAAGAAGGGCATCTCGTTGACTGTCTCCTCCTGTTCCCAGCTGCCGTTCTGGAAGCTGTTGAACACCAGCACCGATGTATCCAGCCGGACGGTGAAGCGTAAGGCGATGTCAGAGCCTGGCTGGTCCCCACAAGGCAGGTCGATGCTGAAGCTGTGGGGAGTGACAGAGACCCGGGAAGATGCATCAGATTTCTCAGAGACCAGATAAGATACTCAACTACGACATACCTCTGTACTTCATAACTACAGGAGATCCTGCTTTGGTAACAGGAGTTTTACCACCACACTGCAGGTTTTTGCCACAGAATTGTTTTCTCTGACAAAGTTTCAGAAGGTGCATAACATTGAAACGATTTGACTTCATCAGTAGGGAGACAGACCTCTGAGATAGAATCTTACATTAATCCCACTGTACACAAACTTCCTGATGACTTCCAGTCAATTTACATGAGTCATGGTTTGATAAATCTTCTCAGCAGCAACTGATACTGTTGTCAACTTGATACAGTAAAACAGTCCACTCAAAACCCACTCCAATGCTTGCCATTAGCCAATGAAACAGCATTACATTAAATGTTTTAATCTGATAATTCCTTTCTATGCAGCTACATAAATCCTTATGTTCTAGTAAAAAGGAAGCAATATCATTGTCAATATTCCCAAATGTTGTTAAACCCTAAACATAGCCACTAAGCAGGCATAACTGCACTACCGATTCATGAGGCGTGTAACTTATGGAGATAGTGAGTTTTCATGACTTGTAAATGGTAAATAGACTGCATTTATATATCCAGCAACTACTGCACAAAGTGCTTTATAGTGAATGCCTCTCATTCACCCAACACACACACACACACACAAACAGCGAAAGGCAGTCATTCAAAGGGGACAACAGGTTCGTTGGGAGCTACTGGGGCACTTGCCACTATGAAGGACACTGACGCACCCAGGAGATCGAACAGACAACTCTCCGGTCATCAGATGACCACTCTACTGTACCTCCTGAGCTAATGCTGACTGGTTTTAACCAATGAAAGGATTTTGCTCCCCATGGCAGAACATAATGACTGGGTGTCAGAGAGAGCACACAAGTTCCACAAAGCCTCGCTTGTTCTTCCGTCACAAAATGGAATCTTGAGCCCATTCCCCGCAGAACTGTTCATGGCTCCTCACCTGTCCGTGCCGTCTGGAATGGTTCCCTGGAAGAACATAGACGTCCCAGTCTTCAAGCCGCCGGCAATGGGCTGCACGAACTTGGGGACCTGAACAACACAAACACAGGGATTCATACACGGCAGGATCTTACGGTCACTCGGCAGCAAATCACAATTTACCTCATTTTTTTAAAGAAAAAGAAACCAGCACACCTTATGGCTCAAAAAGACCGGGGGGGGGTGGGGTGTACTACAAAGGAAGATTCACGTACCAAGCATCTCTTCGTTATCCGGCTTAACGATTGGGCTTAACTGGTATCACAAAGGTGGTCATCAACTCGAACATGAGCTTCGTAATCAAGCTCTGTGCACGTTCCCACAAAAGGGGCGATGTCTGCAACAATGAGCCTATCGCAGCACAGCATGGACCCTACTCGAGCAGTACATTTCCTAAACATAACCTGCCCTCGACCAGGTCAGCTGTGCAACGCAAGTAACCATGGCGATATACCCAGTCGGCTTTGTGATATGGAAAATCATTGGCTAAAACCGAATTTAGCATGGTAATTCTATACCCTTGCTTCGTAGTGTACCCTCCCACTTGCAAATCTGTTCATCCATTGCCACAGAATGCCAAGAGGGATTGAAGTGTGTGTGTGTGTGTGTGTCTCAGAGAGAGAGCGTGTGTATAAATGTGCATAGAGTGTGTATGTGGAATGGAATGGTAGGCCAGGATACTCACACTAACCACAACCTCCTCTTCTTTATCAGGTTCTTCCGGGACACTTTCCTGAAACACAATCACAAACTCAGTTAGGGGAGGCTGGGGGTACACAAAACAGTGGATCTCACAATCCAACAAGTATGCAAACAGAAATGCATGCATGAAAACACAAAGGCCTAAGTGCATGTGTAAATGCTTAACTGACAGAATGGGCAGTGTGGGAAACACTGGACAACTAGGACCAGCTAAATGCTGGAAAGTAAACTGCTAAATTTAAATCCATGCTGCTCCTTCTTACCTCGATAATTCTGATGGTCTGTATTGAGACTTTTTCAACGATCTGTAGGGCTGTCACTTGTCCCACTGGTATGCGGTGTTTGAATAAGTAGAAGGGGCTACCGTTGACGTTCACCTGCAGGAGAGGACAGAAGACAGTCAAAGAAGGCTACTATTCACAATTACCATTCAAGCAATTTTTTTTCTCCGAAGCAAACATGAAAGTACAAACACAAACATACGCACACATCCAATGTACACAGATTTTTTTTTTTTTTTTTTTTAAATGACACATGCACAGTGCGTGCAGACAGACGCAGACAGACTACACACTCAAACACACACACACAGCTCCTGTACTTCTGACCTGGTAACCCTCTGAGGTGATCGTGATGAGCAGCTCAAAGTCCTCTCCGTTACGGAAGGGCATCCCGTCAGGCTTCTCCTCATCATTCCAGCTGCCGCCCTGGAAGGTGTTGAACACCACCACACCGCCATCGAACCGGGGATTGAAATGCAAGGCTATGTCAGAGCCTTCCGCTTCACCGCAGAGCAGATTTATGGCAAACCTACAGGGGGTGATAGAGAGCAATAAAGTTTTATCACAGATTGTTTTGGGTCCCCGGATAAGATACTCCACTCTAATAAACCACCTCAGTTCTTCAATCCTCTCTGATCAAACCTACAGGAGGTTCTGGTTGGCGACTAGAGTTTCTACTGCTTTATAACAATACAGAACGTAGAACACAGCAGTACTGTGAGACTAAAATGAATTTTCAGAAGGAAAAAAAAAAAAACTGGAAAATTTTCAGTATCTGGTTGATTGATCATATGTGGCTTCATCCTCTGAAACATCCAAGTAAATGGCATGACAAAAAGAGTTTATCAATTGATTTTTCAGAACCAAAGTTTTTCAGAGGCCAACATAAATTAAACTTCAAAGCCAGGGACCTTAGCATTGTTTCCACGGGCACTGAAGTCCTACTATACTCCTACCACAGAGCTTACACAGTGATGCAATGTTTTATTGCCTTGATTAAACTATAAATATGGCCCCTCCCTGTATGCAAGAAATGTCAATTGACTAACATATTCAATTAAGTACTCTTTCATTGCCATGGTTCCTCCAATGAGCCATACCGGATCCAAGGTGCTCTTCCTTATGATCCAATATTACATTTGAAATGTTTTCAAGCTCTGCCATCAGCTCTCTGTGCAGAGTCAATTCTCAGCATCAGAAAGCCCACTTTTTTTCATAGAACAGAAGGGGTATTGATCAACAAATAATTGTTGGGACATTATTACTGCAGGACAAATTACATGCTTGAGTGCGGAGATTTTCTAGTAAAAATTCCCATCTCAGCCCCATCCCCCATAGTACCCTACATGACCATCAGGGGGCTCCTCACCTCTTGAGGTCAGTAGGTACTTTTCCCTGGAAGTAGAGAGACCACCCTTCCTTCAAACCGCCGGTGAGGGGCTGCACATACTGGGGAAAACGCACAACAAACCCTGGGATTAATACAGAGCAGTTTGTCTGTTGCAGTGTTTCATAACCCTGGTGCCAAAGAGCTGAACGGTCTGCTGGGTATCACTACCAATCAGCACTTATTCGATCAATTATGCAAAGCAGTTGATCACAGTTAATTTCAGTCACCTGGTTCACTGGGTCTAAAGGACTTGGATTGATGGAAAAAGAGCTAGCACACAGCCTGTGGCTCACAAGGACCAGGGTAGTGAATCCATTAATCTACTGCAACTAAATGCAGGTGGGGAGATGAAAGGTGTGTGACAGGTGGTAGTCAGGGTGTAAAACAATGAAGGTAGGCATGTAGATAGATGTGTGTGTAGATGAATGAAAGAAGAACAGAAAGAAAATATTTTTGCATGTTTTTGTGTGTGTGTGTGTGTGTGTGTGTGTACATGCATAGCTGTGTACTGAATGGCTAGCAGGCTCTCACTAACCACTGTTTGTTTTTCTTCTGGCTCTTCCTTTTTGACTTCTGGTACTGGCTGGAACACAAAATCAGTAAGGTATGAGTGGAGTACACCAAACACTGCCCTAATACAATCATGTCAACAACCGGAAAAAAGCGGATAGCAATGCTGCAATGCTTTAATGTGAAACTGTAAGACGTGGGATAAGAGGACCTCCTGAATGCCAGAAAGCAAGAGCCTGAGTTTGAATGCAGAATGGACACTGCTCCTCCTCACCTCAGCGATACTAATGTAGAAGTCCTCATCCACCTCCAGGGAAGTCACTAGATTCACTGGTATGCGGTGCACGAACAAGTGGAACAGACTACCGTTCACGTTCACCTGCAAGAACCAGAGTGTTTCTGTTACCATTACGTTTCCTACAGAGCATTCAGTTCAGTCAATTGAGGATCTATTCCAGTTAAGATTATATTCCTCTGCAATAAAGAGGAGTGACATGCACTCATCCAATACACACACACATGGAAATACAGACACACACATTATTCAATGCACACACAAAAAAAGTAGAGGTGAATGTCCGTGTGTCTCTCTGCACACACACACACACACACACACACACACACACAGCAGACACACTTCTTGTCCTTCTGACCTGGAAGCCCTCTGCGGTTATGCTGATGACCAGAAGAAATTTCTCCCCTTGACGGAAGGGCATCCCGTCGGGCCTCTCCTCCTGTTCCCAGTTGCCGCCGCGGAAGGTGTTGAACACCACCACCCCCGGTGAGGGCTCGAAGCGGACGTTTATGTGCAAGGCTATGTCACCCGGCTCCGCGCCTTTGAAGTTAATGGCGAACCTGTGGCGGACAGCCCAAGAACAAGGTTACCACAGATTACTTAACGCGCCAAGTGGCCAAATAAGACGCTCAACATTTACAATCTACAATCTCAGTCAATCACATTGGCCTTTTAAATGCAGAAGGTTTAATAATAGTTTATAAAACTCTTACAAAAAACACAGCAATGTACATCACGAACCGCAAATAAATTTTAGAAGATGAGTGGAATGCTTTGGATTCATTGATAGGGAGACTTGTAATTTTAAAAATGCAGAGATGAGTATCCAGTTGGTCTACAAAATGTGTGGTGTCATCCTCTCAAACATACAAGTGAATAATAATAATATCATAGCAAGAGTCCGTTTACCAACTAATTCTAACCTCAGTGTTTTGCAATAAACTTCAGTGCAATAATATTTCACATAATCACATAATGAGGTGCTTAATTTCGGCTCCAAGGGTGCTGGACACCTGCTATATTAGGACGGCAGCACTTAGTCATACCGCAAGAGTATGACTAAGTGCTGTACTCTTGCCTTCCAGAATGACAATCAGAGACCACCACCCTTACATCTTCATGTGCCTGAATACACAATGCTGTTCCTCAAAGAAAAACGTCAGATGGGTGGGAAAGTTTAAAGTTTACACAAACTAAACTTGGTCAAACCATGTTGCCCTTTGTGTTGTCATGGTTTTTCCAATGAACCACTCCGGATCCCCTAAAGGTATACCCTCCCATTGGATCAAACAGTGAATGCTAATGAGACAAATGAACAATCCCACTGTACAGCGAATTCGAGCGGAGCTCCATTCAGTTTATGTGAATTACTGTTTAATAAACCTGCACAGACCCATATTCTTTCCTGTCACAAAGCCCTGAACTTTAAGACCAGCTGTTCACATGCTAATTTTCTTATGGAAGCCTCATTAATTCTTCCAGCAGGGGCTCCTCACCCGGGGACATCAATGGGAGCAATTCCCTCGATGACCAGAATCATCCCCAGGGTCAAACCACTGGGGAAGGACCGCGCTTGTGGGATTTTCTGCATAACATAAACACTGGGATTAATACAAAGAAGTTTGTCTGTTGCAGTGGTTCATAACCCTGGTGCTGGAGAGCTGTAGAGTCTGCTGGACATTGCTGCCAATCAGGGTTTACCACATCAAAGCACAGATTACACAGGAAGCTCACCTCACCTGATTTATTGGGTCTAAATGGGTTGATGTCTTTAAGGCAAAAAAACAGACTGTAGAAAAAATATCGACAAACAGAGTACAGCGATGTCATCCATTAACTTTCCACGAGCGAGTCAGAAGCCTTTTGAAACCGTGGAAGTGCAGTTTTCATGCGGCCACGTTGGAGCCAGAGACTGCAGAAGGGAAAATGGGGAAACCCTTGTATGGTCACGAAGGGTGCGAGACACCACCGCCTGAGTGACGCGCAGTTACGGAAACTGTCCCCAATTCATCCACAAAATATTGTCCAAACTTACTGTCAGCTTATGGGGAAGCCTTACACACAAAAAAAAAAAAAAACCCTACTGCCACTACGTGTTCCTGTGGACAAAAAAACGGACTTTGACTGCATCGGTACCGCTGACTTTGTAACAAGTGGCTAAAAGACCTATACTGGAGCCAAGCACATATGTCTCAGCAAGACCAGGAAATGAGCTTCAAAAACAAAGCCTGTTTTTTTTTTCCCCACTTGGGAAAAAACTAAAACCAGCACACTCAGAAGCTCACGAGGACCAGGGTTGCAAAGATGTTGGTCTATTTCAACAGAATGCAAATAAAGAGTGTGTGTGTGTGTGTGTGTGTGTGTGTGTGTGTGTGTCTCTCCATGCCTGTGTATAGTCACTGGCCAGCATACTCACACAAATGACCACCTCTTTCTCAGGGAGTACTTCCTCATCTGTTTCATCATCCTGCAAGACAAGCTCAGTAAGGTAACCCAAAATGATACACTTCCTAAACCAAATACAACTGCTTGAATGCAAGTACAAATGTTTAATGTAAAAATGTTTGGTTGGTAAGACCCAGTAACAGTCTTAATTAGGTCAAACAAAAATTATGAAAATGTTTGTTGACTGTTTAAAAAAAAAAATAAATAAAATGTTTTACGAAGATGAAAATGACAAAAAAAAATACTTAACAGAAACCATGGGGGGGGGGGGGGGGGAGGGCAACACTTGGAATTGGATATTTTAAGATCCGTTTTGGGCCACATGTGTGGAAATAAATCTAATAGGAATCTGCTGTCTTCCTGTCTTCGAATGTGACCCATCCAACACGGATCACAATTTACAGGTCATTGCCATTCACACGTCATTCAAAATGCGATATTCTTATACTTTTTTCGCAATGAATTAAAATGTGTAGTCGAAATTATAACCAGCACCCTCACAGGGTCCAGGCTCACAAGGACCAGGATTGCGGTTCTGTTTATTGCAACAGAATGCAGATGGAGAGACGAGGGACGTGGGTAATGTAGTAGCACAGAGCATTTGAAAACTAGAACCATAGGGGGACTGAGGTGTGTGTGTGTGTGTGTGTGTGTGTGTGTCTGTGTCTGTTGGCCAGCCGACCCACATCACTCACCGTGTCTATTAGCCCTCCTGGACAAATCGGGACACCAGTCGGTATATCCTGAAGCACAAACTCAATTAGTGGTGTGTGCGTGTAAAAAACCGTGGGTGAGTGTGTGTGTGTGTGTGTAAAAACCGTGGGATTGAGGGTGAGAGAGTGTGTGTGTGTGTGTGTGTGTGTGTGTGTGTGTGTGTCTGTTGGCCAGCCGACCCACATCACTCACCGTGTCTATTAGCCCTCCTGGACAAATCGGGACACCAATCGGTATACCCTGAAGCACAAACTCAATTAGTGGTGTGTGTGTGTGTGTGGGGGGGGGGGGGTGAGAACAGAGAACAATTCATTTCCAAAACACAACTTCCTAAATGCAAGTACAAATGTTTTAATATTAAAATTAAAAAATTAAGGAGTGCTGTGGGGAACTCTTAAAAAAGGATCAGCTAAATACGTAAAAAAGAACATCAAAATTGAATGGCAGAAGGCACGCTGCTCCTCCTCACCTCGATGATATCGACAGTCTGCACAGAGACGTCCCCGCCGATCTCGATGGCAGTCACTTGCTCCACAGGTATGCGGTGGTTGAACAGGTGGAAGTTGGAATCGTTTATGGTCACCTGCATTGAGCCAGAGAGGGGAATAAACACAAAGTTAAAGTTAAAAAGGCGGCTCTACAAAAAGCATTAAAATGACTTTATACTCCAAATTATGTGCCAACTGAATATAGTGCCTTACTCCGTTAAAAATGATTTTATTAATCCGCAGTAAGGAGGAATGACGCAAGCACACACAAGACACAAATACAAACGCGCATACAGAGAGGCAGATGCACAGCCTCCTGCGGGTCTGACCTGATAGCCCTCTGATGTGATGAGGATGATCATCTCGAAGCCCGCCCCCTTGCTGAAGAGCATCTTGGTGACCCTCTCCTCCGTCTGCCAGCCTCCGTTCTGCATGGTGTTCATCACCACCACCTCACAGGGACAGAACCAGGGTCTGAAGTGGAAGGCTACGTCTCCGGTTTTCAGGTCCCCACACCGGAAGTTGATATGGAAGCTGCAGGGGGCAGAGCGAGGACGTTTATTATTTTTGATTTTACAGATTCGAGTCACCAGTTCATCCTCCTCAGTCCTTCAGTTCCTCTCTGCTTATTAACAGGAGTTTTGGGTGCTTTGTTACGGTACAGAATGCCCGCAGCCACAGGATTATGTCATCACATCCCCTTAACAGAGATTCAGAAGATCGAAGATATTGGAATGTTCTGGAGTCATCAGCAGGGTGACAAAACTTGAATTGTAAAGAATATAGAAACGAGCATCAAATTGATGGGGTTCCAACTTCAAAAACATACGAACAAATAGAATCACAGCAAGAGGTTACCTATATAGACTGATTCCAGCTTCACTTTCTCACATCTTGAAGTCAGAGTATGACATTAATTAAACATCAAGCATCACTTCAGCAGTGTTCAACTCAGGCCCTAGGAGGTTCTGCTTTTTTGCTCCCTACCCTCAGCGTCACTAAGCATGCAACACTGCACTAGCAACTGGAAAGCAAAGCTTCAAAAACTGAAAGATCGAGAGCTACAGTGAGCCGTCAGTCACCAGCTTATTTCAACCAATGAAACAATTTTGCTCCCCACATCACAACAAAATGACTGGGTGAAAATCAGGGAGTTACTCTGAGCATTTAACAGTTCCGCCCACTTTTTGATTTCACACAGACTCATTCATCATTCTGCAGGCCGGCAGCTAACCTTCTGATCTTCTGGGGAAGGGTTCCCTGGAAGTACACGGACATCCCCGGCTTCAGACTGCCAGAGACGGGCCGCAGATACGGGAGGTTCTGCAAAGCACAAACACCGGGATGAACACAGAGCAGTTTGTCTGCTGTTCGTAACCCTGGCGGCTGAAGAGCTACAGGGTCTGCTGGGTTTCACTGTCAATCAGCACATCAATAAATGAAAGCAGTTATATATAAAGCTAACTCTCCTGAATTGGTTTATTGGGTTTGACAATTACATTTTTATTGTAATTGAGGTATTTTTCCCCACTCTAAGTGCCCAGAACTACCTTAAGTTGGCCAAGAGACACACATACAGTTGGGGGCATGAGGGGGCAGGAGAATACATGTATGACACAGACAATTACAAATGAAAATGTAATTTGATTAGCATTGCGGTAAGTACAAGTATTTTGGTCCATTACATTTCTTATCCCTAACCCTTCCCTTCCATATCACCACTTGCTTTCTCCGTATCATTTAACCAAGACTACCATGCTTTGGCAGAGAGCTGTGAGGTTGCCTCTCAAGTCATGTCATCATCTCTAGTGTTATACCTGAATTTACATCATCCTTCCACACCAGGGCGGTTCCATCTTTCCATTCAGAAGTGATGCACTTTTTAGCAGCAGTCATGGCCAAAATAAAGCAACTGGCTAAGAAGATGGAATTTTAAGTGTTGTAGTCCCCAAGTATGGCTATCAAATGGGATGGAGTGAAGTCCACACTGAGGCCATCTTCAAGTATATCTTCCAGAGTTAATTTCAGAGACAATTTCAAGACAAAAACAGAATGCAGCAACCTTGTGACTCACAAGGACCACAGCTGCAAATCTGCTGGTCTATTGCAATAGAATGCAGATGGAGGCATGTAGGTAATGTAGTAGCAGTCAGTGTGGAAAACACAGAGGGACTGTGATATGTGCAGGTGAATACATGTCTGTGTGCATGTGTGTGTGTGTGTGTGTGTGTGTGTGAGAGGCCAGAAAACTTACACCAACAAGCGGCTCACCCACAGTTGGCTCAGGACATACAGTTGGCACTTCTGGACAGAACGGCACTTCTTCCTGAAACACAAACACAGTTAGGCGTGGGCCGGGGAACATACAAGTCACATGCTCATACAATCACGTCAAGCGATGCCTAAATGCAAATACAAATACAAATGCTGTTATGGGCAAATGTCGAAAAGTACACAGCTGAACTAAAATTCGGAACGCACGCGGCTCCTCCTCACCTCTATAACTTCGACGCTGTACAGGGTCACCTCCTCTCCGATCTCCAGGCTGGTCACTTGCTCCAGTGGGATGCGGTGATTGAACAGATAGAACTTTTGACCGTTTACGATCACCTGCACAAACCAGAGGTCACATAATCAAACATGACTGTTCTTCAATCTGTCAATGGAATAGAACACCCAAATCCAGTAAATGAGATTTTCCCCTGCAGTAAAGAGACATTACATGCATGCACACAGTACACAGACATACAAAAAGATGTACAAATGTGTGCATGTACACACTTCTGACCTGGTAGCCTTGCGATTTTATAAGGATGAAGATCTCAAAGTCCTCCCCCTTACGGAGGGGCATCTCAGTGGGCCTCTCCTCATTCTCCCAGCTGCCGCCCCGGAAGGTGTTGAACACCACCACATCGGGATCGAACCGGGGGTTGAAGTGTAACGCTATGTCTTTTGTGTCCCCACACATCAAGTTGAAGCTGAACCTGATGGTAGTCAGAGACAAAGTTCGATTACAGATTCACAGAATTTTGCTCCCTATGGAAAAACAACATGATTAGTTGAAATTAAGGAGTCACTGAGATCATAAAATAGTTCCGCTCATTTTTAATTCCATGAAACATTATTCATTCTTCCACCACAAATTATGTCTTAGCACATCTTCTGCCGTGTTCTCTACGGCCAACAGTGGACTCACCTCGAAATGTTACTGGGAACCCTTCCCAGGAAGACAAGACCCGTCACCCACTTCAATCCATTAGGGAAAAGCCGCACATATGGTATTTTCTGCACAACACAAACACTGGGATTAATACAGAGCAGTTAGTCTGTCGCACTGGTTCCTAACACTGTTGCTGGAGAGCTGTAGGATCTGCTGGCATCAATCAACTAAAGCAGCTGATCACTCACTCACCATCTCTTCTAGCCCACTTGGAACTGGCCCAATGGCACCAGGTTCTCCCTGAAACACAAAAACAAAAACAAAAAAAAAAGGGTTTTTTTTAGACATGATTATCCAATCATGTCTAACAATGCCAAAACGCAAATGTTTAAGTGTAAAAGAGTGCTGCGGATAAAAGAATCAGCAAAATGGAAAAAAGTTAACTGCTAAATTTAACTGTACGATGCACGTTGCTTCTGCTCACCTCAAAGATGTTGATATCATGTATGGAGACGTCCTGATGAATTTCCAGGGATTTCACTTGTTCCACGGGTATGCGGTGCTTGAACAAGTAGAAGGGCTGACCGTTTACTTCCACCTGCAGGAATCGGAGAGGGCAACAGGGAGTCAGAAAGGCTGCTATTCAAAAAGTGCTCTTTTATCCTGCCGAGCGTGCAGTCTGTCATTGGAATACAATGCCCTGATCCATAAAATGTGATTTTTCTCCTCTGCAGTAAAGACACATCACGTGTATGCCCCCCCCCACCCCCACCCCCAATTTGTTTCCTCCTCCCACTGAGGAGGAAACAAATTAAAATGCATAAATAGACACTTGCAGCATTCTGTTAAAGACTAAAAAGGCTTACAATTAAATTTACGACGCAACAACGACTTGCCGTCTTTTGTTACCAATCACTGGCCTAATTACTGTGAAGCAGTGCATGTGATCCCTATAGCATACATGTGCGGTTAGAATCATTTTGAGTAAACTAAGGGGAGAAACGTTTCAATTTTAATGTAAGCAGTAACTTAATATTGCTAACACAGGACAAAACACCAACTCGAAAACAATTTCTGGGGGAGACACTAGTATGCACACAATACACACACATATACAAATAAAAACAGACACATGCACAGTGCACACGAACACAACTGAATGCATGCACGCACGCACACACACACACACACTTCCTCTCCCTCTGACCTGGTATCCCTCAAGGGTGACAGTGATGACTATCTCAAAGCTGCCCCCCTTAGTGAAGGGCATCCGATACACCCTCTCCTCCTCTTCCCAGCTGCCGCTGCGGGCGGAGTTGAACACCACCACCTCGGAGGGCTTGAATCGTGGGTTGAAGTGGAAGGCATTGTCAGGGCCGTCAGCGTCCCCAAACAGCAGGTTGACGCTGAACCTGCAGAAAGATTACTTTGAGTCACCGGAAAAGATACTCAAGTCTCACAACACTCCTTCAATCCCCTCAAGGCTGAGGTTGGGAACAGAGGAGGAGCTCTCTGTGGTCTATTACAGTACAGAACCGATCTGTTGCAAAAATGTTCTATTTATTATCAGGCTGGTTACAGTTTTATTGTTGAAATAAGCTATGCCAAGCAGACCTTAACAAAAAAAAATATATATATATATATATATGTATGTATATATTAGACTTCTGATAGGCCTATTGTTTTTCATTGAAATAAAAACCCAGTCAGAAATTTTGATCTCTTTTGGAATTGTGTTAATAAATCTTTAAGACTGGGTTTACCCCTAACCGATGTCTGCGCCTGCAACGAAGGATGATTTATAAAATAAAATTTAAAAAAAAAAAATAAAAAAATAAAAAAAAACCTATTTTGCAGCTGTGGATTTCACCAGATGTGTGTATGCGTACATATTAGACCTGCACTCTTCAAAGAATTGTGAACCTGGAATACACTACGGCAAAGCTTAATCAAGCGAGACCCTCCACTGTGCAGGCATGGATAGAGCTGTGTTCTGACATCTCAAACTTTATTTTAAAATAGCTTATTTTAATTGTTTACTATATACGTTTTTTTTGTTCAGAGTATATATCAGTATAGATCACATTTTAATCTCTAACTATTCTCATTAGAGAACAAACAACCTTGTGATTCCCTGGGACACTGTGCAAAATTACCAGGAACTGAAAATTGCCCATATTTGGGGAAAAATGTCCAATCGCTCAGTGCATGTAATAGCTCCGACTAATTTTGCTTCTACAAAGACTCATTCATTCTTCAAGCACCAAATGGCATTTCAGGCCCGTTCCCTCCAGTACCCTCCATGGCCAGATGGGGCTCCTCACCTGTCGGCCTGATGCGGGACAGTTCCCTGTAAGGTTATAGACATTCCTGGCTTCAAACCGCCAGAGATGGGGCGTATGTATGGTGTGTTCTGTGGGGGGTGGGGGGGGGGGGGAGAAAACAGAGGGATTCAAACCAAGCAGTTTGGACCTGGAGAGCAGTAGAGTCTGGTTACACACCACAGCACCCTCACAAAATCCAGCAAGCTCAGAGGCAAAGGATGAATCATTACAGCAACAAACCAGTCATTTCAGAGCACCGATTATTGATCTGAGAGCATGGATAATAAACCTCTGGGAACAAATCAAGTAATTAGCGGGCATGGAATATAAATTTGAAGACAAATTAGTAATGGGAGAGCATGGATGAATTGATCCGAGGGAAGGATTTACCAAAATTTTCTCCCCTGACCCCCAGGGGGGCTACGTAGAACTCTACTGTACAGTAGTTTCACACTGGAGCAAAAAGTCCTGCAAAAAGCAACCGCCCACGATATCCAACAATAACTGGTGATCCACCCCAGCCCAGCCCAGCCCCTCCCTGACGAAAGAAAGAACGCGTGTTTGTGGCGGGAGGCCCGAGCGGTTCACACAAACCGTGCGGACGATGCGGACGGCCTGAATGGACACGCCCCCGCCGATCTCCAGGGCTCTCACTCGCTCCACCGGGATGCGGTGCTTGAACAGGTAGAAGAGGACGCCATTTACGATCAC
The DNA here is from genome assembly GCF_018555375.3 of Anguilla rostrata. Classification (NCBI taxonomy): domain Eukaryota; kingdom Metazoa; phylum Chordata; class Actinopteri; order Anguilliformes; family Anguillidae; genus Anguilla; species Anguilla rostrata. The sequence continues at coordinate 30,964,647 of NC_057944.1, read as the reverse complement.
CTGCAGGAGCCAGAGAGGAAGGCAGGGGAGTGTAAGAGAGGCTGAAATTCTAAATTTCGATTGATATTATATTTATCATCATCATCATCATCATCATCAATCGTTAAAATTAATATTGAGCCCGACTGCCGCACGTGACATTTTCCTCCGCAGAAAGAAAGCGTTGCATATATGCACATAAAATATTTGCATACAAAAACAAACACACACACACACACACACACACTCACACGTGCATACAGATGCACACAAACGCGAGTGCATGCACACGAACACATTCTGTCCATCTGGCCTGGTAAGCTAAAGAGTTGATAACGACCAGCTCAAAGTTCAGCTACAAAATATACACACACACGTGCACACACACAAGCACGCACAAACGCAGACCCTATGCTCCTGACCTGGAAGCCCTCTGAGGTGACAGCGATGATCGTCTCAAAGCCCTCTCCCTTGGTGAAGGGCATCTTAGCGACCCTCTCCTCGTTCTTCCATCCATGGCGGAAATTGTTGAACACCACCACGTCGCTAGCTCCGAACCGGGGGTTGAAGTGTAAGGCAATGTCAGAGCATCTCAACTGCCCACACCGCAAGTTGATGTGGAACCTGTGGGTTGATGAGGAGAACGTGGTGTCACCCTCTGACTCACGCAAAAAGGCAATCTACAGAGCTGGTTTAAAAAATTTCGTTCATTAAATGTGAAAATCCGCCAATCCCCGACGGCACATTGTGGACAAGCTTCATCTTTCCTAGCAGTTTCAACCTATCACAGATGCAAAATGTTGAAAATCATGGACCGTTTACGTTCACCTGCAACTGTGAGAGCTTGCAGTTTTAGGATAAAACAATTATCACAATAAGTCAGCGAATATCTACTTAGTTCGTTGACTCGCTAACAATAAACAAATGTAGGGGAGTTGGGTTGAGGGCTACTGGTATCTTTTTTCATGTTACTTCTGCAAACACCCATTTTACCTTACATGCAATTATGTCAAACCTGAAGTGTGGTTGTTTACCATCACATCAGGCATAATTAACAAGAAAAAGATGAAAAGAAAGGTAGTACACTACACTGTGGCTATTATTGCATTCAATAATTATCATTGTGATATGTGCCGCTATGGATGGGCAATGTAACCGTTTGCTCTCATAAGGGGCATGTAACTTTGGGCCAAGAGCAGCAAGAGGCCTGCTACACAGCCCTTACACAGTGAGACACTTAATTTCCTCAACAAAACTGTAAAGACGGCCCCATTCGGTGTGCAAGAGATGTGTTCAAACTTTTTCCCCCGAAGAATGACAATAAGAGCCCCCTCCCTGACAATGTTGCCACTCAAAGAAGATGAGGGCCTGAGAAGGTATAAAACTCACAGGGGAACTGCACTCATTGTATGAACCATGGCAAGTTGTCTAATGGGGCCATGAATCCTCCAAAGAGCCACAGAGAAGTCCCATTGGCTCAGACAGGGAGTTTACAAGAGATTTACTCAGTTCGAAAGAGTTGGCTGATCAAAACATTTGCAAACACCAAATGATTCGCAAAAACAAAAAAATGATTTAGTGGAATTGGGGAGACACTGAGAACATGTAACAGAAAATAAAGCAGTGCCATTTTTCATTCCATGAAGCCTCATTTATCCTTGTCCACTAAATAGTGACTCAGCCCCAACCCCGTCGGTGCCCAACATGGTCGGCAGGCTCCTCACCTTTTGATATTACGGTGAACCGTTCCTTGGAAGAACAGAGCCGTGCCCACCTTCAAACCCCTGGTGATGGGCCCCACGAACGGGATGCTCTATGGAACACAAACATTGGGATTAATACAGTGCAGTTGTCTGTTGCAGTGGTTCATAACCCTGGTGATGGAGATATTTATGGTCTGCTGGGTTTCACTGTTAATCAGAAATCAACAGATCAATCAAATAATGCATACCATCAGTTAAATCACCTCACTTGGTTTGTGTCTAATGGGGTGAAAAACCAGCACAACTAGGATCAAGAACTGGGTCAAATCCATATTGCATGTATTTTAAAAACTGTTAAATACAGTATTCACAAAGTATGTGTCAAATTGTTTTGAAATAGTGTATTTAATATATAGAAATTTACTTCAAATAAATGTCAGTTCTTAAAGAAAAACATTTTAAAGTACACTTAAACAAGTGAGTCCACTTAGACAAAAATGTTCTGTTTCACTTCATGTGCGCCCTCCTGTACACTTTGTTTCTTAATCTACATAACTTTTGTACATCCTGAATCTGGTGATTTATTTTTCACAGAAATTCTTTGAAGGTTCCTTAAAATACCAGCAGAACTACAAAACCTTACCCCCCCCCCCCCAATGGTGTATAATTTGGTACACAAATACACTTCAAGACAAGAGGTTTCAGGTTAATGAGTTCCATTTTACAACAGTAATCATCATATTACATTTTTGCACTGTGAAAATTGTATTTGAGATTTTAAAAAACTATTTGAAAAAGTATTGGAATGTATTTTAGATACTCAAATACAATGCATTTGATCTTTTCCACATAGTATTTGAAGTTTTTCCCCAAATAGAAGTATTATTTTATTTGAAGATATTCAAAACACAGAGTAGCATTTCAAATAAAAATAACAAGATATTGATGTAATTGACCCAGGTCTGCTTACAGCTCAAAAGGAGTTGCAAATCCATTGATCTATTCTAACAGAATGCATGAAAGATGGGGTATGCTTGTGTGTGTGTGTGTCTGTGTGTGTGTCTGTCGAGCGAGAGGTCAACACTCACATTAACCACCAGCTCTTCCAAACCCAGATCCCGCACACCCCGCTGTACACCCTGAAACACAAACTCAGTTAAGGGAGGGCAAGGGGGACACAAAACAACGCGTATCCCAATGCAATCTGGACTAGAAATGCCTAAATGCAAGCGCAATAACTTAAATGCCATTAAAAAGTGCAGGATTCACGGCTCCTCCTTACCCCGATGATGTTGACGGTCTGCACAAACACCTTCCCTCCAATCTCCAGAACGGTCACGCGATCTACCGGCATGCGGTGCTTGAAAGTGTAGTACAAGCGACCGTTCACGTTCACCTGCGAGAACCAGAGACGGTCGAGACTCAAAAAGGGCTCCTTTTCAAAATTTCTGTTGAAATTATTTCTTCCTGGTAAAGTATGCAATCTGTCCATTGAGTCTCATGCCCCACGTCCAGTAACTGAGATTATAACTCATCTTCGATGAGGAGACGGTGATTTACGCACACAAGAGGCATAAATGAAAATACAAAAGCACAGACATACACACGAGGTACAAAAGCACACAAACACGCTTCCTGAGCTTCTGACCTGGTAGCCCTGTGAGGTGATCTGGATGACCATCTCAAAGCCCTCTCCCTTAGTGAAGGGCATCTTACGGACCCTCTCCTCCTGTTTCCATCCCTGACGGAAGTTGTTGCACACCACCACCTCACCAGGACAGAACCGGGGGTTGAAGTGGAAGGCTATGTCAGAGCATGTCATATCCCCACACTTAAAGTTGATGTGGAACCTACAGGGGGTGACGGAGAGCAAAGAAATTATTAGTGTCACTAGATAAGATACTCAGCTCTTACAATCCTGTGCAGTCATATCCTTTTTATGCAAAAAAGTTCCATAAAACCTCAATAATTTCTTCAACACTAAATGGGGTCTTACACCAATTCCAATTCTCTGCAGTACCCTTTATATCCTCACCTGTCAAGCCTTTGGGGAACAATTCCCTGGATGTACACAGACATCCCCACCTTCAAACCACTGGAGATTGGCCGCATGTATGGAGTATTCTGCAGAACAGAAATGCTGATATTTATACAAAGCAGTTTGTTGCAGTGGTTCATAACCCTGCTGCTGGAGAGATGTAGGGTCTGCTGGGTGTTACTGTCAATCACATTTTAATAGATTAATCCTTTAAAGCAGCTGATCACACGGTTAACTAACTTCACCTGGTTTACTGGGTCTAAAGGGCTCGACAAATTTAAAGGCATACCCAAAGACCAGTGCATGTGGCAGTGCTCAAGGATCAGGCGTGTGAATTTGGTCAGTTGCAATACAATTCAGATGGCGGTGAGAAATTTACTGTGTGCATGTATGTGTGTGTGTGTGCGCGTGTTGTGACAACTGACTTTTATTTTCATAAAATGGTAGATATTGTGTTTGGATACATTGATAATAGAGAGTTGTCACTGCATGCATGCATTTGCTGTGTGTATGTGGTGTGCATTTGTGAGTTAGTGTGTGAGTTGTGCGTGCATGTGTGGTGTGTGAGTTGAGAGGCCATCAGACTCACCTGAACAATCTCCCTTACACCTGGGCATATCGCAATGCCTCCTTCTCCCTGTAACACAAACTCAATGAATGAACACAAAACAATGCACGTCCTAGTGCAATCACATCGATCAATGCCTCAACGTAAAGAAAATAGCTTAAATGCAAATACACACGTCTAAATACAAGTTAAAAAATGATGCTTAAATTAAAAAAAAAAAAAAAGTGGCTTCGGAAGATGCTGCTCAATGAGATCTGCTCAATGCCTGTAAATAAGAGCCCAATTTTGCGTAGAACGGCAGAAGGCACACTGCATCCTCACCCCGAAGATGTTGACGAGGTGCAGGGAGACGTCCCCAACAATGCGCACCGCCTGAACTCTCCGGACTGGCATGCGGTGCCTGAACAAGTAGAAGATCTGATCGTTGACCTTCACCTGCAGGAGCCAGAGAGGAAGGCAAGGAGTTTAAAAAGACCACAAATCAGAATCCCCTGAAAATTCTGTTATTTCCTCTTTTAAAACTTTAAACCTGTCAGTTGACTAATTTTCCCTTTAGGACTGTCAACATTGGCTGAAAATGATGATTTTTTAGAATGTTCCTTCTACAAAAAATTACATGCGTTCAAAAATATTCAAATGTGTTACATTTTCAAATGCTGAATTACATAAACATGAATGGAGTCAAGTGTGGGGGAAAAAAACAAAAACATTAACAAGAACATACAAGATGCCGTTTAAGATCTACATACGCACACATAGCGGGGAATAAAACGCGCAGGCGCAGGCGCGCACACACAGAGTTATTGTCTTTCTGACCTGGTAGCCGCCAGAGGTGACAATGATGAAGACCTCAAAGTCCTGTCCCTTACTGAGGGGCATCTCAGTGGGCCTCTCCTCATTTTCCCAGCCGCCGTTCCGGAAGGTGTTGAACACCACCAAATTGGAATCGAACCGGGGATTGAAGTGTAAGGCATTGTCAGAGCCATCCTTCTCCCCGCAGTCCAGATTGATGCTGAACCTGCAGGGGGCAAGAGAGGGCAAGGAGGATTTTAACACAGACTCCAGAGTCGACGGATAAGACGCACAGCGCCCAAACCACATTTTCAACTCACGGCAAAAAGAAAAAAGCAATAAGATTCCATTAAAAGTCTATGGATAACAGCAACACACAGCGTACACAAATCACCTGTACACTTGTCACTCAGAAAGACTAATAAGTAGCCAACTTTTCAACATTGCAACTGATCAGAAAGGACGACACTGCAAATTATTTTTTTTTTAAAATCTGTATAAGCTTACACCCACCCAATTCTTTATGATAACAAGATGTTTGACTACAGAGACAAGCAACATCTTCACCCTCTGATCCATGGCACAGAGTTAATAATATTTTGCCTTTGGTTTGGGTATACAAAGACAGATTTGCTGCCAAACCACAAATCCTAGGACAAGAGGATATCACTGGATATCAACAAAATAATGCATAGCTAAACCATGTTTGCTGAATTCTTATTAGCTCATAAGGCAGACATTTCAAATTTGACAAATTATTCAAATTAAATTGGCAATCGGTAAGCTACTGGCATCGCATCAAAATGGGTTACATTGTCCCTTTGTCACTAATAGGTGAAAAAGCGATTCTGTCCCGAGTTGATAATGTGAATTGGGCATTACAATCCTCCTCAGTCTTTCAGTCCTCTACAGGCGGTCCTGGTTGGTAACAGGACTCTCCACCGCTTCAGACTGCTGCTACAGTACTATTCTTCATTGCAGCCCAAAATGAACTTTTTAGAAGATTAATGAAATTGGAATGTTTTGTTTCATCGGTAGGGATACAGAACTTGTAACGTTCAGAAGACAGAGATAGTTATCTGGTTGATTGACAGAATGTGTGGTTTCGTCCTCGAAACATAGAAGCAAACAGCATGACAGAAAGAGTTTTTTTTTTTTTTTTTTTTTTTTTTTTTAAATCAATAGAGTCTCACTCAATAGTGACTATGACATAAGAATGCATCAAATGAAATGCCAAAAACAGGGAGCTTAACATTGTTCCTATGAGGGCTGGAGTCCTGCTCTACATATTATATATGTTCACTGAAAAATGTATTAATATCATTGCCATTATCCTAAAAATGTAGTGAGCCTTCACAAGTTACATAAGTAGAGCTATAGTCAGCTTTAATACACTGACCTGTCTCAACCAGAGAAAGGATTTTACTGTCCACAGAACAAAATAATTGGGTGAACTTAAGGACTCACGGAATGCAAATAATGACTCCACCCACTTAGGGATGCAAAAGGCCTCATTCATTCTTCCACCATTAAATAGTGCTGTGGCCCATTGTTCTGAATTACCCGCCATGGTCAGAAGGGGGCGCCTCACCTGTTGCTATCACTGGGAATCGTTCCCTTGACTTGCACAGTCATCCCTCCCCTCAACCCGCCAGTGATGGGCCTCACACAGGGGACGTCCTGTGGAACATAAAGCATGGGATTAATATACAGTAATTGGCAGTGGTTCATTAACCTGTTGCTGGAGAGATGTGAGGTCTGCAGGGTTTAGCGGCTAATAATTCAAATCCATAAAAGCAGTTGATCAAACACGCACCTAATTTACTGGGTGAGTTTTTATTTTGCGATTTTTAAGACAAAAGCAAAAAGCAGCACACCCTGCAGCTCCCAAGGACCAGGTTTTGATGGCCTTTAGCCACACAGTGCAGATTGAGAGATGCAGTACAGTAACACAGCGATGTAGTCAGAGAGAGAGAGAGAGAGGGAGGGAGGGAGGAAAGAATGCTGTTGTGTGCAGTTAGAGGTCAGCGTATCTGCACTTACCAATACTTCTTTTAGATCTGGTTGTGCCGGGATTTCCTCCTCTCCCTGAAACGCAAACCAATTTAAGGGAAGGTGGGGAACAAAAAGCAAGGCAAAATCTCACAATCTAATTTTGCCACTCAAAATTGAAATGCCTAAAAGCAAACGGCAAAATTTAGGTGTAGAAGGCACGCTGCTCTTCCTCACCTTGATGATGGTGAAGGTCTGAACAGTGACGTCGCCAGCAATCTCAAGAGCTCTTACTTTGTCAATGGGAATGCGGTGCCTGAACAAGTAGAACTCAAGACCATTTACGAGCACCTATAGAAACAGAGGAAAACAGGTAGGGAATTGTTTTTTTTTAAAAAGGCTGATGTTCAAAATTCTCTAAAATTTATTACAGTAAATTAGATTAAATTTCCCTACAGTAAGAAGGGATTACTTGTATGCACATGCAAATCCACATATGCACATACACGCACGCACACACTGTCCTTCTGACCTGGTAGCCGATTGGGGTGACAGCGATGACCAGCTCAAAGCTCGCCCCCTTACGGAAGGGCATCGTATGGACCCTCTCCTCTCGTTTCCATCCGTGCTGGAAGCTGTTGAACACCACCATCTCATGGTGTCTGAACCGGGGGTTGAAGTGTAAGGCTATGTCAGAGCATTTCATCTGCCCACATTGCAGGTTGATGTGGAACCTGCGGGAGGCGACAGAGAGCAAAGAAGATTTAACACAGATTTCAGTGCCTCACCAGATAAGACATTCAACTCTTACAATCCTCCTTAAATACTTCTTAACTACAGAAGGTTCAGGCTGACAACAGGAATTTCTTGTACTGCAGTAAATACAGAATGTTCATTACCACTTTTTCATCTTGTCGCTTAGTTCTGTGTTCTGTGCTTTGTAGATGATACACAGAACAACTATGCCAATGACGAAGTTTCTAAGTGCCACCATTGTCACGTAGATCGTCCCTTTAACAAACACCCCTGCCCTGCAGTCTCATCTACAACTACACCCCCAAGGAATGCCACACTGAGCAATGACACCTATTCTGGGAATTCATAAAATATACTTTCAGGACTAAAAATTTGTATTCCGTCATAGCACCAAGATAAAAGCAACAATTGCCCAAAGGAATGCCAGTACAGCGGTAAAAAAACACTGCTCACTGAATATCGAAATTCTACTATCAATATCGGCGGCTAAATGTGAAATAAACATACAGATTTACCATTGGTTTTACACAAAGATGTCCCTTTCAAGATTCAGTCTGAGAAATAATCAGTGTGACAAATAAACACAAATAAAAAGCGGTGGTATGCATTTACAACGGCCATGCGTAAAATCCCACTTGTTATTGAGACTGGCGTAACTCCTCTCATTACACACGACAGAGCACAGAAAAACACACACAGCGTGTAACAATGTTTTAAAATCATTTTTCGATGTGATATCAATGTTTCATCTTAAACCGTGATAATTGGCAAATTGATATGCTTTAATGGCCAAAAGGTATTTTATTATTTTTTGGATAGGTTTTTAGGCTCATTAATATCTTAGACCCTTATAGTGATGAAACTATAGTAATTTCCACTTGAAAAGGATGCAAAAGTCAGTTTCAAAAGTCATAACAATTGATTAGTAGTGAAATATGATTAGGTTTTGATTTATAGCAATGCACAATTTAGATATTTTGGATAGATTTGGAGACACTAACAGACACCAGGGAAAACGGCTTACTTCTTGCTTCATACTTTATTAGTTCCATTAGTCTCCCAGTACATGGGACAGAAATATTAATGGTGCGCTACTCTGGCCTTTGCAATGACACAATCAGAGGCTTCTCCCATAAATTCATGCGCCCCCATTACATCATATTCTCAGTCTAAGAACATCCAGCAGCAGCTTCTCACCTGTTGATCCGATCGAGAACTGTCCCCTGGAAGAACAGTGACATCCCCGGCCTCAAACCACCAGAGATGGGCCCCACATATGGGATTTTCTGTACAACACAAACACTGGGATTAATACAGAGTGCTTTGTCTGTTGCAGTGGTTCATGACCCTGGTGCTGGAGAGCTGTGGGGTCTGCTGGGCTTCACCATCAGTCAGCACTTCAAGCTGATGACAGTTAACCCACCTCACTTGGTTTTATCGTGTCTAAAAACATTGATTTTCAAAAAGACAAAGTCAAAAACAAAAATGCGGGTGCGGCGGGGGGGTGGGTGGGTGGTTGGGGCTCTAGTAGAAGGGCTCTCAGTAGTGGCTGCCTTAGCCATCATAGGTTATACATTGGTGGCCATGGATTGTATAGTAGCAGGATGGAGCTTCTATCCAAGTGTTTATTCCAGGTTTTTGGCACATATACTCAGTGTGCTGATAAGCTGTTTAGTGCCTAATCACATCTTCCCCGTTCCTTTTTCCCTGGGGCTCCTGCCTCCCTCGCCATGAGTTTACAGTCTGCTCCTGCCCGTTTCCTCGCCTGGAGTTCATCGGATCGCTCCTGCCCAGTCCCTCGCTGCTCAGTCACGTACAGCTGCAGCCCTGCTCCTGCCCTGCTTCATGTCCATGCCTTGATGCAGCCTGAAGCACCAGATGCATCACCCTGCCCCTCTGAACAACGCTATACTGAACTATACAATTTGGACTTCCACTACACCAGTTAGCTTATTACCTCAGCCGTAACCTGCTCAACCCATTTCATTTGCTGTGATTGAAGGTTTCACTACTTCACACCATGCTGGCCTGTGGAGGATGGGCTTTCCTTCTATAGTCAGGTTCCTCCCGAGATTTTGGGAGTTTTTCTCTCCCCTCCATTTGAGGGTTTTTCTCCCCACTTGGAGTTTGCTTTATCTCATGTGCTTGCTATTTGGGAGTTCTGGGCTGGTTTTTTGTTTTAGCTTTGTCTGGCCAATGTAAAGCATCTTGGTGACAATTTTGTGTGTGTGCACACATGCGAGCACGTGTCTGTTTTAAGAGGCCAGCAGACTCACTGAAATCATGATCTCTCCAACACGTCCATCGCCTCGTCCTCCCTAAACAAAAGATTGAACGGAGAGTGAGGGAATAAAAAAAAAAAAAATAAATAAAAAAAATTGTTTTGTTTTTAAATGTGCAAATGCAGTACAATTACTTCTGAAAACACTCAAAATACAAATGCCAAAATGCAAACAAATGCTTGAATGTTAACATGTGAACTGCGTACGGCACTGCAAGAGTAAAGCCTAGAAGGACCATCCAGAATGCACTCGTAGAGTGCACGTGGCTCCGCCCTCACCTCGATGAAGTCGACGGTCTGCACAAAGACGTCCCCTTCAATCTCCACGGCGGTCACTCGCCCCACGGGCATGCGGTGCATGAACGTGTAGAAAACTTGACCGTTCACGATCACCTGCAGGAACCAGACAAAAGGGCTGCTGTTCAGAATGTCTCGGTTATTTGTTTCCTCCAAATAATTTAAATCGGCCAATTGAATGCTATGCTCTGTTCAAATGAATGAGATTATATTTCTCTGCAGTAAGGAGCCATTAGATGGACAATCATAACACACACAGGTAAATACGGAAACACAAACACAAACAAACACAGTTCCTGTCTTTCTGACCTGGTATCCCTCTGAGGTGATATTGATGAGCAGCTCAAAGTCCTCCCCCTTTTGGAAGGGCATCTCACGGACTCTTTCTTCCTTCTTCCACTGGCGGCGCACGAGGCTGTTGAACACCACCAACTCACAGGGACAGAACCGGGGGTTGAAGTGTAAGGCTATGTCAGAGCCTGGCGACTTCCCACACTTGAAGTTGATGTTGAACCTGCAGGGGGCGACAGAGAGCAAAGTAGTGTCATTACAGATCCCTGAGAGTAACCAGGTAAGAAAGTCCACTATATTAACCCTCCTCAGTGCTTCAGTCCTCTCTTACTGAGCTACAGTAGGTAATTTAAGAGGTACTTAAATTTTATACCAGGGACTCTGGAATCCTGCTATGTACTCCAACCACAGCACTTACACAGTGATATGTTTGAGTGAGGTTTCACAAATTGCGTAATAGGTGGGCCTATACTGAACTGTCGATCGCTGACTAGTTTTGACCAAAGAATGGATTTTCCTCCGCACAGCATAACTAAAATTACTGAATGAAATCAGGGAGTAATTGAAAGCATATGAAAGTACCACAAAGCCTCATTAATTTTTTGACCATGAATTATGGCTCACCGGGTGATCTGTTGAGGAACCGTTCCCTGGACGTACAAGGACATCCCTGACCTCAGACTGACGAAGATGGGTCGCACATATGGGGTGTTCTGTGCAACAAAAACACTGGGATTAATACAGAGCAGTTTGCCCGTTGCAGTGGTTCATAAGCCGGGTGCTGGAGAGATTCAGAGTTTTGCTGACAATCAGTACTGCCTTGACTGTGTTCACTCTGCTCACATGCTTTACCGGGTTGTAAAATGGTTGACAGCTCGGAGGCAAAAACAAAAAACCAGCGAACCCTGCAGCTGGCAAGGACCACGGTTGTGGATGCATTGGAGGATTGCAATGGAATGCAGATAGAAAGATGGAGAGGCGTGAGCAGCTTACTGGTGTGTGTGTGTGCGTGTGTGTGAGAGAGACAGAGAATATGCATGTGAATGCTTGTAGGATTTTGTGTGTGTTTTTGTGTGGTGAAATGCCAGCAGACAGACTTACCGCCAACTTTCCAGGCTGTTCCTGGAAGCCTCCTGGTCCTCCCTGAAACACAAACACAGTTAGGGGAGGGCTGGGGGAAGACCAAATAAATCATTAAAAAATGAATTGATAAAAAAAATGCAAAAATTTAATAATGCGTCGTGCGAAATACACCTGATTAGAGCATCTGCAAAATGGCAAAAATCAAATAGGCAAATATTTAGCATGGAATGCACGCTGCTCCTCCTCACCCCGATGATGTTGAGGGCCAGCAAGGAGACGTCCCCAGCCACCGACAGGGAACCCACTTTCTGCACCGGCATGCGGTGCTTGAACGTGTAGAAGTGCACGCCGTTTACGTTCACCTACAGGACACAAAGGAGGACAGGAAGACACCGAGGACGGCAATTCAAAGCTCTGGTCACTCAAATTCACTGCAAAAGTTTGTCTCTAAGCACTCAACCCGTCAACAGGATATCGTGCCATGGTACATAAATTTGATTGTGTTCCCTTGCGTTGAGGAGACATTCAATGTGAACAAACACACATGCAAATACAAACAAAAGAATACACAAGTACAATGCACGCATGTCATTTTTTTAAAAAGCACAAATTCACACGCACGCAATCAAAGAAAGCATTTCCTATCATTCTGACCTGGAAGCCCGCTGAGGTGATCACAATGACTATGTCATAGGTCTCCCCCTTAAGGAAGGGCATCTCAGTGGGCCTCTCCTCATTTTCCCAGCCGCCTTGTCGGAAGGTGTTGAACACCACCACCCCGTTGCCGGCGAACCGGGGGTTGAAGTGCATTGCTATGTCTCCGCCGTCCTTTTCCCCACACTGCAGGTTGATGTGGAACCTGCAGAGGGTGACAGAGCCAGGAAAATACATTAGATTCCTTAGAATCACCAGATTTAAAAAAAAAAAAAAACTAAGCACACAATTTTAATCACTTCCTCAATTCTCTCTACTTCTGAAGAATTGAGAATTGAGTGGAGATATGGACATATTCTGTGGACATTTCACATACAGGTGTGACTTACTGTATGTGTGAATGTTCTAGTAAAAAAAAAATCAACAATGTCATCAAGATCCTCAAATGCAATCAAACCCAAACCACAGGACTTCTTAATAGGCGAGGCTGCACTACAGATGGAGGATCGAGTCTGAATGATTTGCAAATTAGATGAAGGTATAGAAAGTTGTCAATCACTGAAATTCGGAGTCACTGACATATAATACTTTCACCCATCCTGGGTTCTAGGAAGCCTCATTTATTCATCAACCATGAATTTCTGTCTGCGAAATTCCATGCAGTACCCTCCGATGGCTGCTGGGGGCTCCTCACCTGTCGAGCTCATTGGGTATCACAACCTTGAAGTACAGAGACAGTCCCACCTTCAAACCGCCAGGGACGTGCCGGATGCAGGGGATGCTCTGCACAACACAGACACTGGGATTAATACAGAGCAGTTTGTCTGTTACAGTGGTTCATAACGCTGGTGCCGGAGAGCCGTGTGTGTGTGTGTGTGTGTGTGTGGGGTTGTGTGTGAGTGTGTACTGTTGGAGGCCAGCAGTCACACTAACCACTAGCTCTCCTCCAACTGGAACTTCTGGTATGCATCCTCCTGGTTCTCCCTGGAAAAATGTAATTCAGAGTGAGTTGGGAACACGAACTAATGCACCTCCTCACCCAATCATGTCTCCATTTGTTTAAATGCAAACTGCTGTGACTCACCCCGATGATTTGGGCGAAGTTAATGGTGACGTCTCCCGCAATCGCCAGGGCTTTCACGCGTTCCACCGGCATGCGGTGCCTGAACAAGTGCAGGTCTTGACCGTTTACTTTCACCTGCAGGAACAGGCAAAGTCAATCAAGGCTAAAATTCTATGTTCCCGCAGAATTTTTTTTTTTTTTTTTTTTTAAACGTGATTAAATGTGCTATTGAATATCCTTGCCATCACAGAGTACAAGGAGAGTATATTCCCCTGCAGTAGAAGTCTTTGCATATATGGACAAACTATGCACTTGTGCAAATACCAGCACACAAATTTATGTACAAAAACACAAAACACAAACACTTCCAGTCCTTCTGACCTGGTAGCCCTCTGATGTGATGATGAAGAGCAGCTCGAAGTTCTCTCCCTTACTGAAGGGCTGAGCGACCCTCTCCTCATTTTTCCATCCGTGCCGGAAGCTGTTGAACACCACCACCCCATCGCCGGCGAACCGGGGGTTGAAGTGCATGGCTATGTCAGAGCATCTCATCTCCCCACACTGCAGGTTGATGTGGAACCTGCGGGAGGCGACACAGAGTAAAGCTGGACTGTTTTGACTGCTGGACGGGAGACTGAACTTGTTAAAATTTTAAATTAGGTTTAAATGGTATGGATGCATCTTGTTGATCTACAGAAAGAATAAATAAATATAATAAATACTCAGGACAGCATCTGTTGCCTGCTACAGTAGACCTGGCCTTTTATTCACGTGAGTGAGGTTTCATTAATTGCATCCTAGTTTGAGTGAGCTGTCAATCACAAACTTGTTTCAACAAAAAAAGAAAAGATTTTGCTTCCCACAGCATAATAAAATGACTTGGAGAAATCAGGGAATGAAAATGAGCACATAATTTTGGTTCCATGAAGCCTTGTTCTCTCTCTCACTACTTGTGTCTCAGGCCCATTCCTGCCAGTACCCTCCATGGCCAGCAGGGGGCCCCCTCACCTGTTGATCTCACAGTGAACTGTTCCCCGGAAGAGCAGAGTCATCCCCACCCTCAAACCGCCAAAGATGGACCCCACATGTGGGATTCTCTGTGCAACACAAACACTGGGATTAATACAGAGCAATTTGACTGTCGCAGTGGTGCATAACCCTGGTGCTGGAGAGCTGTAGGGTCTGGGCATCACTGTCGATTAGCTGTCAGTTACAGTTTACTCACTTCTGATTTATTGGGTTTAAAAGGGTTGTTGATTTAAAAGATAGAAACAAAAAACAGCACACCTTGCAGCTCAAGGACCAGGGTTACAAATCCATTGGTCTGTAGCTATGCAGATTGTGAGATGGAGTGGTGATATAGAAGCACAGTCAGTGTGGGGAAACATGAAGGGACCGAGGGTGTGCGTGTGTGTGTGCACGCAGTGTGTGTACTCATGTGCCTGTACACGTGTGTGTTGCGAGGGACCAGCAGACTCACCTTAATCTGCAGCTCTCTTACACCTGGTCCCTCAATCTCTCCTTCTCCTGCCTGAACAAATACAAACACAGCTAGGTGAGACTGGAGTAAAACAAAACTATGCACCATATAAATAACATCATGTCAACATGGAGCTGACCTCCTTTGGTCAACTAATCGACTGTTTGGGCAAAATGCTCTGTCGACCAAGATTATTCCCCACCCCCATTGTCCCCCTCTCCACCCCTCACTTTGGGCACAAGTTTCAAAAGTCTCTGACATTCTACCTTGTTTTAAATATTCTGGGCACTTGTAAATGTGACAAGAGGGGTCCACAATAGTAATTGTGCTACCAGCAACCCCCCCCCCCCCACAACCATTTCACAGTATATATGGGTAAAGACAAAAAATATGTTAAAAAAAAAAATTTAACATGCATATTTCTGTAGAAAAAAGGGCTCAGTGGTCAACCAAAATTGCCTTTGGTCAAAGGCAGTCTGATATGCAAATTCGTAAATGCCTAAATATAAAAATTTGTGCAGTTTAAGATGATCTACCAGATGCCCAAGAGATGATGCCTAAATTTAAGTGTAGTATACAAGCAGCTCCTCATCACCTCGATGATGTTGAGAGTCTGCACAGCAACTTCCCCTGCGATCTCCAGGAAGTACACACGCTCCACAGGCATGCGATGCTTGAACGTGTAGAAGTGATGACCGTTTACGTTCACCTGCAGGCCCCAGAGAGAAAGGCAGGGAGTCAAGAAAGGTTGAAATTCAAAAATTACTGGTGAAGTCACTTTGTCCTCCGAGCATTCAAGCGGCCACTATCAGGCCATACTTCAGAAAATATTATATTCCCCTACAGTTAGAAGGCATTGCCAGCCTGAATATAACAGACACAGACACACAGACACTTCCTGTCCTCCTGACCTGGTAGCCCACTGTGGTGATAGTGATGACCATCTCAAAGCTCTTGCCCTTAGTGAAGGGCATCTCAGCGACCCTTTCTTCTGATCTCCACCTGCCGCGTCGGTAGTCGTTGAACACAACCACCTCCATGGGTCTGAAGCGGGGGTTGAAGTGTAAGGCCTTGTCGCAGCATGCCAACTCCCCACAGTTGAAGTTGAGGCAGAACCTGCGGGAGTATTTGATGTATTACTACAACACAGAACATCTAAAGACACAGGTTTGTTCTCCATATTTCAAGAAATCTGACAGATTAAAAAAATGAAAATATTGGTTGGAGATATGGGCTGTGGGACATATTACGTTCTGGAATAGAGGTCCCACTCAGCTCTGAAATCGTTTATGTTGAGCAGTTTACGCATATTCCAATATTTAAGCAAAAACAAATCAACAGTCGCCAATAGCCTCGTGTCGATAAATCCTAACTACAGAGTCACTAAACAGGCAAAACTGCACCAGCGATGGGGGAGGGAGTTTTACTGAACAACACAGTAGGCGGAGCTACAGTGAGCAGTCAATCACAGAATGAACCAATGAAAGGAGTCTAGCCCCCATAGGCAAAAAGACACGACTGGGTGAAATCAAGGTGTCACCACCAGCACAGTACTTCCCGCCATTTTTTTCCACGAATGCCTCATTCATTCTTCCACCACTAAACAGTGCACCAGCCCCACTCCCAGCAGCAGCCTCCATGCCCACACCTGTTGATCTGATGCGGAATCGCTCCCTGGAAGTACACAGCCATCCCCGGCCTGAAGCCGCCAAAGATGGGCCCACTACCGATGTCTTTCTGCAAGAAACGAGTGGTTCAATACAACCAGTTCAGATTGCGAGTGTCATAGCTGGGCTGAAGAGCAAGTATGGTCTGCGGTTTGCTGATGACAATCAATAGTCATAAATAAAAATCAAAGCAGTGGATACACAGGTAAGTCATTGTTTCATGGCCCTGAAAGGGTCGGATTTAAGCAAGTGTGGTGCTGTTGTGCGCCCGTGATGTGCGGCGCGCATGGAGAACCCAGACAAAATTTCACTACCAAAATCTCATTTCCCAGGTGAGGAACGACTCTGTCCTCCTGAACACAATTTAGTTAGAGGTGTGGGGAAAACACAACAGGCCCTCAAGCAGAAGCCTTAATGCTAAATGGAATGCAATTGTTGGAAGACACTGTGCAGAGGACCTAAATGCTGTCTTTAAATGTCGAATGCACGCTGCTCCCTCTCACCTCGATGATGTCAACGACCTGCATGGAGACGTCCCCTACGATCACCAGGGTGCTCACTCGCTCCAGAGGCATGCGGTGCTTGAACAGGTGGAAGGCGTTACCGTTTACATTCACCTGCAGGAACAGGGAGAGGAAGATTGAGTCAAGAAAAGCTGTGATTAAAAATTTGTCAATGTTTTTTTTTTTTTTTTCCCTCCCTCCAGAGCATTCAATCGGTCAATGAAATATCATGCCCTTCTGCAGTAAACAAGATTATATTCCTCTACAGTAAAGAGGTATTATAAGCATACAGATTATGTACACATGTAAATGCCAGCACACACACACACACACTTCCTGTCCTTTCTGACCTGGAAGCCCTCCGCGGTGACAAGAATGGTCAGCTCAAACTCCTCTCCCTTACGGAAGGGCATATCTCCAGGCCTCTCCTCATTTTCCCAGTGGCATTTTCGGAAGGTGTTGAACACCACCACCTCTGTGCCATCGAACCGGGGGTTGAAGTGCAAGGCAATATTAGAGCCACCTGCCTCCCCATACTGCAGGTTGATGGCGAACCTGCAGGACAGGACAGCGAGAAAGGAAGTCTCATCACAGATGGCTGATCTACAGGACATGTGGCTTCATCCTCTGAAGCACCCAAGCAACTAGCACCACAGCAAGAGGCCGCTTATGGACCGATTCAAACTCATTAATTTTCCAAAACTGACTTCAGAGTGTGACATTAAACAGACATTAAAAATCACTTAAGGCCTCATTTTCCAGTTAAGCAGAAATCACTGACGGAAATAGCAGAATCAGGGTCAAAACGAGGAATTTACACACAAACGTGGAATGAATTGTGAGATTTTTTGATAAAATCATTTTACAAAAAACATTCAGTGCTGTTTGAGCATTGGGGATACCGGTCGCATATGCCTGAGTGTGAATGGACGTGCCTGCGGGTCATCATCCAATGCAAAACTTGGCTTTGTAGAGGATTTTGTCGAACAGAGTAACGCAGGTAAGGTTGACATGGTAACAGACAGACTCGAACATGGAGCCCAGTGAACCATGATTTTGCTTCTGTTCAATGTTCATCACTGAACTTGCATGCGACTGCACTTGATGGTAAGAGGATGGAGAAGGGCCATCAAATACGGCGTCTTAATATTTGCTGTAGCGATCTGCGCTAACTCTGCTGAAAGAAGGTTCTAGATGCAGAGCAGGAGTCAGAAGCGATGTGACCTCCTGTGGTTGAAATCTTTTTAGAATGAGAAGGGAAGACTTTGAATATTTGTGCAGTCATCTTTCCGGACAAAGCACTCCTTTTCGCCAGCCCATTACAGTAAAGAGCAGGGCTAATCACTGAGCTGTTTAAACTGTGCCATTTTAGCCGGCTTGTGTAACAAGATTAAATGCTAAAGTGATACGGTCTTAAAAAAGTGTGCTAATTAAAAGAATCCAACATGCTTTTTGTGTTACTTTCAACACATGTAGTTACTAATTTTCAGTTACGAATATACAATTGATGCGTTATACACAGGGAGACTTTAACAGACTGCGTTGAAAGTAACAAAATGTGTTGCCTTACTTACACACACATGGAGGTGTTAAAAAAAAAATGACATGCTATGTGTTGTTACGCTGTACCCTCTCTTGTACACACAAAGGGGGAAAAATCTAATTCGGGAAATTGGCATATCCAACCCACTCAGGTCTGAAGTCAAGTCGCACCATCTCACCACCGCGCCTACAAAGGAAATCCTGGGGGAAACTCGGCTGAATTTCCAACTTGTAATATGTAACGCCGTCGGTCATTGCAGGTTGTTTCAGGGAGCTTTGTGGGAGTCTCCTGCAGTGTTGTTTGCTAGCCCAACTCATCCGCACTGAGCAGTAAGCACACACACGCGCGATGGATGACTGGCTTTACGGTAAGCACGAACGGGATGCTGGCACACAGCAGAGGGGCGAATCAGCTACAGTAAGGTTTCAAGAATTAATTGAGTGAGTGAGTAAGTGACTGGGTGACTATGTGTGTGTGTGTGTGTGTGTGTGCGCGTGTGTGTGACAAATTGCTAAAATACGAAAATACGATATTTTTGCTATCAGAACTGGACTGGAATTTTATTACACATAGGAAGGAAGCCTGCAACTGATGATCCAAAAAAAGAATACCATGTGGGTGGGGGTAGTGTAATGTGCCCTAAGTGACAAGACAAGATAACTCATCTCTTACAATCTGCCTCAGTCCTTCAATCCTCTGCTTAATAGGTTCCTATTGGCAACAGGAGTTTCCAGTTGTGAATAACAATTTATAATGTCCATTGACACAGTGCAATACGCATCAGGCCCCTTAAATGAATTTTCAGGTAATTAATCAAAATGGGGGAGAGAGAGAGAGAGCACGGCCAGCAGGGGCTCCGCACCTGTTGATATTCGGGAGAACCATTCCCTTGAAGAGCAGAGTCATCCCCACCCTCAGACCGCCACGGATGGTCCTCACGTGAGGGATGGCCTGCACAGCACAAACACTGGGATTAATACAGAGCAGACCATCCACTGCAGTGGTTCATGATCCTGGTGCTGGTGAGCTGTAAGGTCTGCTGGGTTGCACTGTCAATCAAGTGCTCAACTGACCAGTCGAGTGAAGCAGCCGGCCACCTATTTAACACACCTGATCTGGTTTACGGGGTCTGAATGGGTCAACCATTTTAAGGAGAAAACAAAATCCGGTGGCTCACATGAACCAGGGTTACAAAAACATTGATCGATTGCAACAGAATGCAGATGGAGAGATGGAGGGTGTGAGTAATGCAGTACAGTCTGTGTAAACACTGTGACTGGGATACCTGTGTGTGTGTGTGTTGCTGTGTGTGTTGTGAGGGGCCATCAGGCATACTAACCACTATCGCTCTTCCAACTTGACCTTCTGGTACTGGTTCTCCCTGAAAAAAGAAAATTGTGAGTTTGGAGAGTTGGGAACACAAAATGATGCACCTCCTCACCCAATCATGCCTCCATTTGTTCAAAAGCAAATGCAAATACGGAGGTTTAAAAAAAAATGTGCACCATGAAAAACAAACGCCTAAACTGAAATGAAGAACTACGCTGCTCTGGCTCACCTCGATGATGTTGACCGTCTTAATGCTGACGTCTCCCGCAATCGCCAGGGCTTTCACTCGTTCCACCGGCATGCGGTGCCTGAACAAGTGCAGGCCTTGACCGTTTACGTTCACCTGTCGAAACACAAAGGCAGGGAGTCAATAAGAACTGTGATTCAATGTGCCAATTGACTATCCTGCCCTCCTCCAGTAAAGGAGATATATTCCTTCACAGTAAGAAGGTATTTGCACATATGGACACTATGCACATGATCAAATACAAAACACACATTATGAGACCAAACGCATACTTTGAATGCAAATCTAAATTTTTACTTTTTCATCTCACGTTACTCAAGTTCACCCACTTTTATCCGTTTCAGCAAAAAACTAAGAGACGACATCATGCCACACTGGCCAATGAACGGAGGCAAGCACAGAAGAAAATTTTCAAATATTCATAGAAAGAATAGTTTCTGTCATCATACAAAAATACACTATAACATTAGAGTACCAATATTACATCATATTGGCAACTCGTAATCTTGGAGACTGATAAAGACATATAATCTCCATCTGTAATGACCCAACATGAACATGTTAGAATATGCAAAAGTTTGGTTCGGGACTCCAACATTAGTCCAAGAGATGCATAAAACTTTTTCAAATTAGTATTATTTTTAAACACGTGTTAAACCAGCTAGTCTCAATATTTAACTAAATTTCACATTTACACCATGTGAATTTTGAAATTCAGATGAAAGATAGATTTGATTTTCAGGATTGCGATTCTGGTTTTATTAACTCCATTTTGACTGAACAGTGATTTTGCAACGTTCCTCGCCTCTGTGAAATGGCCGAGTGCGAGGTATGTACCTCAAGCTGGTACTGGGTCACATATGCCCAAACACATTCACACACAAACACTTCCAGTCCTTCTGACCTGGTAGCCCTCTGACGTGATGATGAAGACCAGCTCGAAGTCCTCTCCCTTACTGAAGGGCTGAGCGACCCTCTCCTCATTTTTCCATCCGTGCCGGTAGCTGTTGAACACCACCACCCCATCGCCGGCGAACCGGGGGTTGAAGTGCATGGCTATGTCAGAGCATCTCATCTCCCCACACTGCAGGTTGATGTGGAACCTGCGGGAGGCGACACAGAGCAAACATTTATTACAGATTCTTTAGAGCCACCAGGTAAGATAATCAGCTCTCAATTTTCAATCAGTTCTTCAATCCTCACTACTACATAAGTACATGACATTCAAAGTGCTAACTGGAGTCCCTGCTGCTTCACTGCAATACAAAACATCTATTGTTACAGTACTGTTCTTCATCGGGTCCTTGATGTTTTAGCTTCACCGGTAGGGAGACGGAACTTGTAATAAGAGTACAGTGATGAATATTAGGTCGATCTATAGAATGTGGTTTCAACCTCCGAAACGTCTCAGCAAATAGCATAACAGCAAGAGATGGCTCAACAACGGAGTTCCGAGCGTAACATAATTAAAGATCACATAAAGGGGTACCTGCAACATTCATACCACAGCACTGACACATAATACAATGTTTTATTGACTTGCTTAAACTAAAGAGGGCCAGCCCAAGCAGGTAAAAGATGAGTAAATAGTGCAGTACCCTAACCTACCAGAATGACAGAGCTCCCTCCATCACATCAATGCACCCTGTTACACAATGTTATCCATTAAAAAGAGAGGTTGGTGAGAGGAGGTGGCACAAACTCAGTAAGCAGGTATGTCATGATAATCGATGGGGGAGTGGGCTTTCATGAATAGCAATAATAGTAATAATACCACTAAACTGTGTCTCAGCCGCAATCCCAGCACTTACTCCCCCACATGGCCAAGAGGGGTTTCTCACCTGTTGATGTTTTGGTGAACCGTTCCGTAGAAGAGTATAGACATCCCCACCCTCAAACCGCCAGAGATGGACCCCACGAACGGGATGCACTGTGAACACAAACACTGAGATCAATACAAACTCAGACTGTCAAATCTAGTGGTTCATAACATAACCCTAGTACTGGTGAATGGTCCAGTTTGCTGGAGTTCACTGTTGATCAGCACGTAGTGATTATACAGGGGCTGAGAATAGTTGAAGTAACCATTGATTATCACGGAGGGATGTATCCACAACACACTCACCAAATACCTATTCAAAGTAATGCCAATAATTGTAATAACATTTCAAATCAGGCATAAAATCCGTATTGAAAGAAAAACCTCAGTATTGTATGGATGTGGTCAGGAGCACCCCGTCACCCCACCTCCCCGCTCAACTCCTCCAAAAACGCACCACCCATAAGTAAGCTAACACAAATGGCTAGCATGGCTACACCTATATATAGAATGGCAGAGTGTTTCTGGGTTCCAAGCGCAAACAAACAAACAGTAAATGTACTCATACCGTGTGTGTGCGTGTCTGTGTGTGTGTGTGTGCGCATGCGTGCGTGTAATAAGGGGTCAGCAGACGCACATGAACCACCAACTCTCTTGCACCTCGATGTCCCAGACTGACTTCTTGTCCTCCCTGAAAACACAAACTCAGTCAGCGGTGGGTAGAGGAAAACACAACAATGTACCTCCTAATCAAATCGTGTTTACAAATGCAAATGGCAAAAAGCAAAGACAAACGTGCACTTTAAGTCGCTAAAAAAGAGGATCTGCTGAATAGCTAAAATCAAACTGCTAAATTTAATGTAGAATGCACGTTACTCTTCCTCACCCCGGTGATGTTGACCATATGCACGGAGACACACCCATCAATCTCCAGGGCATTCACTCGATTCACTGGGATGCGGTGTCTGAACAGGTAGAAGTGTTGATCGTTTACAGTCACCTGCAGGTGCCAGCGAAAAAGGGAGGAAGTCAAACAAGGCTGCAATTCAAAATTTCTATCAGTGATCCGCCCTATCTGTTAACTGAATCATACCCAAATCCAGCAAATTTATATTCCTCTGCTGTACAGACACATTTCATATACGTACGTAACACACCCATGCGAATACACACACACACACACACACACACACTTCCTGTCCTACTGACCTGGTAACCCGCTGAGGTGACAGCGATGATGAGGTCAAAGGTATCCCCCTTAGTGAAGGGCATCTCTCCGGGCCTCTCCTCATTTCTCCAGCCTCCACCCTGGAAGCTGTTGAACACCACCACTCCATTGCCGGCGAACCGGGGGTTGAAGTGCAAGGCAATGTCCGAGCATCTCATATGCCCACACCGCAAGTTGACGTGGAACCTGTGGGGAGCGATAGGGAGCGAGGATGCTTTATTACAGATTCCTTTGAGTCACCAGATGAGATACACGGCTCTAATAATCCTCCTCGGTCCTTCAATCCTCTCTGCTTATGAACTACAGGCTCTGGTTGGGAACAGGAGTTTCTGGTGCTGTATTAAAATACAGAACATCAGCTATCACAGTACTGTTCTTCATCATGCCATTTTCAGAAGACGGATGAAACTGGAATGTTTTTGCATCATCGTGAAAGAAACAGAACTTGTAAAGTCCTGAAAACCGATGAATATCTGGTTGGTCATTAGAAACATACAAGCGAACAGCGTCACAGCAAGAGGCTGCTCATCCACCGATTCAAAGTGAACAGTTTTTCCACAAAGGACTCGAGTGTATGGGCGTTAAGCACACATCAAATATCACACAAGGGTGCTCAACCTTGGTCACACATGGTGCTGCCTGCTATATAACTTCAACCACAGCACCTACACAGACTGGGCATCCCATACACTAATGAGCCTCGTTAGACAATGTTGTCTCTAAGAAAATAACCAGCTGGCTGGGAGGAGGCATAACAACCCATTCTTAACATCCAGCTTAGAGAGATCACAACAAGATTTTGTGGTGGTTAAGAAATTTGATTTCATGGTGGTTAAGAAAAAATTTGGGTGGCCTTCCAGATTTCTGCCATTTCCACATAAAAATGAGTGAGTATTGCTAAACTAAGTTTAAGTAAGTTTAGTAAAGCTTGACTACAAACAAAGTTCTGCATTCATATATATACACACATACATACACTATAGTAAACTGTCAATCATAGACTTGTTTTAACCAGCAAATGTGTTATGCTCCCCACAGCAGAACATGTTTGGAAGAAATCAGGGAGACATGGCATTAGAGAATGTGCATTAGTTTTCGATGAAGCCTTGTTCTCTCTTTCACTACTTGTGTCTCAGGCCCAATCCTGCCATTACCCTCCATGGCCAGCAGGGGGCCCCTCACCTGTCGAGCTCCTGGGGCACTGTTCCCTGGATATGCACAGACATCCCGACTTTCAAACCACCTTGTATGCGCTCCAGATGTGGGATTGTCTGCACAACACAAACACTGGGATTAATACAGAGCAGTTTGTCTGTTGCAGTGGTTTATAACCCTTGATGCAGAAGAGCTGTAGGATCTGTGGGGCTTCACTGTCAATCAGCACTTAATTGATCGATCAGTAAAAGCACCCGATCACACAGTTAACTCCCGCACCAGATTTATTGGGTCTAAAGGGGTTTACGATAATTTTGAAATAAAAACAAAAATCAGCACAGCTTGTGACTCACAAGGCCAAGGGTTGTAAATCCAGTCTAACCACAGACAGAGGGTCTGAGGTACTGTAGGTAGGTGTGTGAGAGTGAGAATGGGAATGTTTCCCAACTGCATGGGTTTGTGATGTGTGTGTGGTTAGAGGCCGGATTATTCACACTCACCACCATCCTTCCTTCTGCTGGATTTCCACATATGCCCCCATGTTTTCCCTGAAACACAAACTCAGTTAGGGGTGGGTGGGGGAAATACAAATAAATGAATCTACAAATGTAGTCCTGTCTACTCATGCCTGAAGGTATACAATAGTAAACCGCTAAAACTGAAAGGCAGAACGCGTGCTGCTGTGACTCACCCCGATGATGTTGACGAGCTGCATTTCGACGTCCCCAGCGATCGTCAGGGTGGTCACTCGCTCCACGGGCATGCGGTGCTTGAACGTGTAGTAGTGTTGACCATTTACGACCACCTGCAGGAACCAGAGAGAAAGGCAGGGAGTCAAAAATGGCTGCTATTCACGGCATTCAGTTTGTCAATAGAATATCAATCAAGCAACCACTAAAATCGGGGTGGGGGGTTGGGGGTGATTGTGTTGTCAGTACAAGTACTGAGTATCCCTACACTACAACAGTCACAATTATATGATGTAAACTGTAAAAGGCATGATTTTGCGTTCATCAAAAACCAGTGCTTCAAAATAGAGACAAAGAAAACATGAGCCCAGAAATTATTGAAAAAGGATGAATACTGAATATCACTAATTGAATGTTTAGGGAGAATGTATAATTAATGACTGGAACAGTCAAGTAACTACAATGATACCCCTCAGTGATGCCCCGTGTATTACGACGATAATGCAAGTTGAAAGCATTATGGATCACACACAGTACAATCAAGCGAGTGCGCACACGCACACGCACACGCACACGCACACGCACACGCACACGCACACGCACACGCACACGCACACGCACACGCACACGCAGACCCTGTCCTTCTGACCTTGTAGCCCTCTGGGGCAACAACGAAGACCATTTCAAACGCCTCCCCCTGAATGAATGGCATCCCAGGGGGCCTCTCCTCATTTTTCCAGCCACCATGTCGGTAGCTGTTAAACACCACCACCTCACCGCCTGCGAACCGGGGGTTGAAGTGCATGGCAGTATCGGCGCGAGGCCCGTCCCCATACTGCAGGTTGATGTGGAACCTGCAGGACAGGACAGCGAGCAAGGAAGTCTCATCACAGATGGCTGATCAACAGGACATGTGGCTTCATCTTCTGAAGAAACCAAGCAACTAGCACCACAGCAAGAGGCCGCTTATGGACCGATTCCAACTCAATAATTTTCCAAAACGGACTTCAGTGGTACATTTAAAAAACAAGACCAGGTTAGAACCTAGGATATGGCTGGACCGAACTGGCCAATATCACAGACACGGTGTAACTTTATCACTCAGTCAGTCAGTCACAGACATTCGTGTTTGTAGGGCTGGCTCCGCGCTCTTGCGGTCCAGCCAAAAATAAATAAATATGAACACTGAACATCACATAAGGGTGCGTCACTTCGGTTCCAGGGGTGCTGAAGTCCTGCTATATGCCAACCACAGCACTCACACCCAGCAGACCCCCGTTCAATTTACACAAGGCAGTTTGATAAATGTATACAGCGGCTATGCTAAAGTCCCATCAATTATCAATATCCTCAAATGTAAGCCCTAACCAGAGTCGCTGAACATTGCAAAATTGCACTGGCAAAGGGAGAGTGAGGTGTCACGGATAGCTTAAATGGTGGAGCGATAATGACCTGTCAATCACCGGCGGCCCTTACCTGTTGTTATTTGGTAGGACCCTTCCTTTGAAGTACACAGACATTCCAGTCTTCAAACCACCGTATATGGGCCCCACATACGGGATTTTCTGTGCAACACAAACACTGGGATTCATACAGAGCAGTTGCTGGTGCTGGAGAGCTGTAGGGTCTGCTGGTTTTTGTAGTCAGCACTGCTTAGTTTTTTTTTTTGGTCAATCAGAACTACATTGATCAAAAAAACTAAGCAGTTGGTTACACATTTAACAGAAACTGCATTATTGGGTGTAAAGAGAAAATAACTAATGGCAAAACTTCTGGCTCACAAGGACCAGAACTTTCAATTTGGTCTACTACAACAGAATGCAGATGGGGAGATAGATGGTGTGAGTAATGTAGGACCACAGTTACTGTGTAAAAACACAGAGGGACTGTGATCTGAGCGGACAGAGAGAGACACTCGAAATGTTCAAGGGACAGATCAGATGTAACTCCTGCTTAATTCAAGTCCATATTTTTTTTTTTTTTTTTTTTACATCATTTAGTCTAAATCATTCAGCTTTATCAAGGTAAGATTGTTGCCTGGCCCTATATACTCTGGAAGTGCAATAAAACACTTAATCACATCTACTGGATAAATTAAGTAGACCATGTGAAATACTTCAACATTAAGTACTTTGAGGTAAGGGTTGAAAACATTCATGCAGATTCCTAAGAAACATGTCCCAAATCAAAACTATCAGAGGAAAGAAAAAAAATTCAGAATATGGGTGAAGATAAATTTTCTGTAATTAGCAGGAATTTTACCGTAGTCTAAACGGTCAAAGTGCTTCAAATACACATTTGAACCAGGACTGTAAACACGTGACAGGAAGAGACACACAGAAAAGAGGCAGAGATGGACAGAACACGGTGAAACAAGCAGAGAGTAAAGCTACTCACAGGATCATGGATGGTCTGGTAACCCGGTGGAGATACGAAACACATGGTGACAGTCACACAGTGAGAGCCGGTCAGAGAAAATCAGAGACCAGTGAACCACTGAGACAGGCACAGGACATCTGGGCACCTTCGCTTTTATAGACCCTGCTGTTCCCAGCGGGCGGGGCTGGAGCGCTGCCCAAGGGCGGGGCCTGGGCTCAGGCAGTCGTCAAACATGCCATAACCACTCATAACAAGCAGGTGATTTGCATTTGTCCTTTCAAATGAAAAGACATTAAAAGGCAAGTGATCCAGTACAACAGAAGTGTGCCAGGTGAGGAGAGACGTGTATGTGTGTGCGTGCGTGTCATTTTCTTAAAAGCAAATGTGATTAAGATGAAGCCACCATGTTAACCCAAATTCCACTGGGATTGTGTGCATAATTACCAAGGTTTCAACAGTACACTGAAAGAGTGAATCTCCAAGCAACTACTAAACAGACTGTCCACCTGATGTTTCGGAGAATGCTCACACACACGCTCAGTGTGTGAGCCGGCATCCCTCTGCAGTCTACCACGCTCGATGTGAGAGCAATCCATTCTCCACGTCGGTCGGCGGTGCAGCTCAACAGATCCCAGTACCCATCGTTAACGGGCGCAAATCCTCAGAGCTGAAATGGAAACATTAGGAGGACAGGCCAGCGGCCTTCCCGAACGTTCCAAGTTCCCCATGTTTGATTCTGCTCATTTTATTCACCCGAGTTCTATTACAGGCAACGTTTCATGACGTTTTGAGGTTTGATGAGATGGTCTGAGGAAAACCGCAGGCTTGGTTCAACAAGCGTAAAAGCAGGCGTGTATTCAGTTCCTGTTCTTAACATAAATTTCTTCCACTAATTAAAGATCAGATATGTTCACAACCGGTTACAGGTCTTCAACAGTCACATATGTGAAAATGAATAGACTGGGCAAGAAGATTACTGTACAGATTACTGTACTGTACATGAGTCAAAATTTACTACTCTTAATGAATCACACTGAATTCAGATTAAGAGCTACAGTAATAACCCCACAAAACAAATCTCTTTCTGGTGCATACTTCATCAATTTACATACTATTTATTATAATTTATATTCATTTACTTTTAAAACAAGTTGAATATCATAAAATATCATTGAATTTAATGTTTCAAGCAAAATTCCCTTTGACATTCTATAGTTCATTCTACTGAAAGACTGTGGCGCCTAAAGGTGAAAGATTTTTTTTTTTTGGAGACAAAAGAAGATATCAGGACAACATGACGAGGCCAAAATTAAGGCAATGTGAGGACAGATGACAATGCAGAAACATATTTAAAGATAAATGAAATATAAAATTTTGAAATCAATTTAATCTGTATTGAAACACAGGCTTCAGTCAAGATGCCAAGCAGTCAGCACTCGAAGGGAACAATCCCGCCTATGTGAAGTCCACCCCCCACCCCATCCGCACCCCACCATTATTTTATACAGACTAAGGGTGAAGCCACACATCCTCTGACAAGAAGCAACTTCATAATCTCTTCTATTCATTTCAATGGGAGCAAAGTTTTTTAAAGGTTTTTGTGTCCGCTGGCATGCTTGGATAGCTGGCAATGCGATACAAGTGGGCGGAGTGATTGTAAAGACGGGGACCGTGGTGCAATAACCAACCAGATTAAAGACCGTTTAAATTGTCTTCGATTTCAAATTTTATTTCCCCATTCCACATAGTTCTGTTATGAGGACTTGTTAATTATTGGTTAATGGGCATTTCCAAAATATACAATCGATATGCATTTAAGGAACACGGATTTAAAAACATAAAACACGCCCACAAGCAGCTGATTGTGGGAGTGGAGAGCGATTCCAGGCAAATGCGTCAGAGCACGTATGGCTTTGCCCTTGGGGTGCCCCTCAGGGTAAAGCCACACCTCCTCTGACGAAATCACCTGGCATCACTCCCCTCACACAATCAGCCGCTTGTGGGCACGTTTTCTGTTTTTAAAACCATGTTCCTTAAATGTGTTTGCGTGTTCTCCCCGTGTCTGTGTGAGTTTCCTTCAGGTACTCTGATTTCCTCCCACAGTCCAAAGACATGCACTTAGGCGGATTGGAGACCCTAAATTGCCCATAGGTATGAGTGCGTGAGTGAATGGTGTGTGTGCCCTGCGATAGACTGGCGGCCTGTCCAGAGCGTATTCCTGCCTCTCGCCCAATTCACGCTGGGATAGGCTCCAGCACTCCCCGCAACCCTGCTCAGGATAAGTGGGTATAGATAATGGATGGATGGATGGATGGATGGAAAACAGGAGCCCAATTTTATCTGAGAAGGGATTTTTTTGTTGTTGATGTTATTGTTGCACCCAAAACACCTGATTAAACTACTAAGGCTTCGTTCAAGGCATTGGTTGAATCAGGTGTTTTAGTAACTATAACTACCTGCACACACTGGCCCTTCTCAGAAAAGACTGAACAGAATGAGAAAAGCAGCAACGATCTGGTGCCTGGGTACATGAAGCAGGATTACAGAGTTAGCTGGATAACTGCACTGAGTAAAACCTGGAAAAGCTCTCTCTACTTCAATTTAGTTTCAGAAGGGTAGTGGGTTTCACTCAGTGCCATTATCCAGCTAACTCAGTAATCCTGCTTCGTGACGGGCCCCTGTAATTGGGTGTGCACATGATTGTCACTGCATTTAGATCAAACCTACCATGCATCAAAAAAGCTCAATCAACCCACTCAATCCATTTCTAATGCCATCATAGCATAGAGTTTAAAACCATATTGCGCTGTACCCCCTTACAAAAAAAATTAAAAATAATTTTTTTAAAGTATAACCAGAGGCTGCATTAGTCTAACTGATAACATTGGGACTAAACAGGCTCACGTTTTAGTTAATAAAATCTAAACATCCAGTGAGCACACGTGGCTTACCACCAGTTCAGAATTTTGTATCATTTTCTGTAGCCTACTTGATGTACTAGAAGTAGCAAGGACATTCAAGAATAAGCCTAATTAGACTTTCCGGAAGTTTATTTTTGTTCAAAAGTGAACAAAGAACATTCATTATAAGAAAGTATGCTATATTAGTGTGCTTATAAAACTTAGAGTCCACCTTGTCAAAGTTCCCTTCAGCCGAAAATGAGTTAGTCATAGGCCTAACATATGATTTCATGAAAGACATCTCAGTCGATCATAAAATTCAGGGGAGAATAGTACATAAAACTGAACTGAGCCTAACCCTTGCATTTGGGTTAAACTGGCTGCACAGGCAAGGATATTGAGAAATCATTGAAAATGCATGGAAATAGAACTGCACCAAATTCCTGAATTCTCCTCCTCAGTCAGTGAGAATAGCACCTTTGCCTGTGCAGTCAGTTTCATCAACCAAAAAACACAGCTGAGGCTCACTTCAGGTTTCTTATTTACCAACTATAGATTCTCTCCTGAATTTTAGGATGAAATGATGTCTGCGGGTCGTATGGCAAGCCGTTTTAGCTTTAATTCATTTCTAGAGTATATCGCAAATACAATTCTAACTAGTTAGAATGCAAATTCTTGATCAGAAATTCAATTGTAACTAGTTATAATTCAAGCGTTTTCCCCAATCATTTCAATGGGAGTCTTGATAAAGAATTACATTTTAAATAGGAATTGTATTTTAACTAGTTAAAATTGGACATTCTAATTAAAACTAGTTAAAATTCTATTATTGATAAAGAATTCCAATTTTAACTAGTTAAAATTTAATTCATTATCATATCAGAAATGGGTTTTTTAACTAGTTGAGATTATATTGTTGATATCAGTAATCGATTTTCTGATATCAGAAATTGGCATTTTAACTAGGTCAAATTCCAACTCCCATTGAAATGAATGAGAAAAAGGTTTCAATCAGACTAGTTAAAATAGTTAAAATACCAATTCTTGATATCGGAAATTCTAACTAAAATTGAATCTCTCATATCAGAAACACACAACTAGTTGCAATTGAATTTCTGATAAAGAATTTTCATTCTAACTAGTTAGAACGCAAGTTTGAATCGCTAGAAATTAAAGCTAAAACGGCTTGCCATATCTTTGATACACAACTTGAATAACGTTGAACTAGTAGCAGGAGTGCTCATTGGATGTTTTTATTTATTTATTTTTTAATGCATGGTAGGGTATTTAAATGTAGTGATATAGCATATAGCCACCCACTCCCCAAAGATGGTATTTCTCTATACCATTGTTGCAAGTTCTACGTTTACGTGTCAGGAACTCTTCATAGTAAGAAATTTTAAGACAGCGCTTCCGACATTACAAGTGCTGCGAGGGTAACAGCGACAGATTCGCATGCAGTCACATCTTTCCAGAATATATCGATAAACAAAACGTACACGAAACTTTACGAATCAATTTATCCAGTTTCGAGTTTTGTTAATTATAGGCTGAAGTTTCGCTAATTTACTTAAAAGATGTTCGGGTATCTACAACGATAAGACCTATATTCGTATTTAGCGGTCCAGGTCAGATAATACCAGCTGTTAAGTCTGGTTTTATAGGCTTCCTTAAATTCACTCGATCGCAATCTCGGTAGTCGTAGTCTACTGCTTAGTTTCTCAACGGACGGTTTGTTCTGCAGGTGCACGAGCGTTTAAATTACGAACCCTTGAAATGTCAGCGCGTTCAGTTTTCGCAGTTGCAGAGTTGGGAGGGTTGAAAACGGTGCTTAGGAGTCCCAGATTTTTTAAACGTAAGGATATTGTTTAAAACGCCATACCTCTATTTGTATAAGTGAATGTTCTATTATTACACAAGTCAGACGCTCCACAGCAGGTGGTGTCCAATCTTATCCGAAAAGGGCCATTGTAGATGAAGGTTTTCTGTTTTAGTCCAGCACTACAACACCTGATTCAACTAATTAACTATCCATGGTCTTCAATCAAGACCTTGATAAGCAGAAGCAGGTGTGTTAGTGCTGGGCTATAACAAAAGCCTGCACCCACACCGGCCCTTTTCAGATATGATTGGACTCCCCTAATGGCTAAAATAGGAAACACTCGTTACTGGCGTGGTACTCAACGGGATTATAAAATTGCACCCTAGCCTGCAATGCATAAATCATATATACCTTTTTTGACTGTACCAAAATGAAACATTTTTGGTGCTTTCGGGGTATATTTGGGAAACGAAGAACAAAAATATAGGCTACCTCCACAGTACCTTTATTTCTGAATAGGTATATTTTTTGCTTACATTCCGACACTCAATCTGCAATCGCAATTCACTTTGGATGTTCGCTGAATTTTGCATGTGTCTGGAAAGTCGGTGATGTTACGGCTTCGATGGAGAGTTTTAGCATACTTTAAGCAATACTTTCAGCAATGAAGTAGAATACAGTTTGGTGGGGGCAGTGGTTTAGGTTTCGTTTGAACATTGGGGGACACACATTAAGCGGGAGGTCTAGGGGTCATCCCCCAGGATATTTTGAGCGTCAAACACTTCATTTCCTGCATTCTGGTGAATTTTTATGCACCGATTTGTGCCTTTTCTGCATCAATTTATGGTGGAAATAAAAGTCCTCTGCTTCTTTCATGTTTATATGGGGGGGGGACACAAATGCATGTGTTCTAAATATTGAGGGGGATGTATCCCCTGTGTCCCCCCCAAAATCTATGCCTATGGGTGGAGGAATAATGGTCTGGGGCTGTTTTTCATGGTTTGGGATGGGCCCCTTAGTTCTAGTGAAGGGGAATATTAATGCTACAGCATACAATCACAGTCCAGAGCTGTGAGCCAGGCCTTACCGCCCAACATCAGTGCGCAACCTCACTAATGCTGTTGTGGCTGAATGGAAGCGAATACCTGCACCCATGTTCAAAAATCTACTGGAAAGCCTGCAGGTGTTTCTTTTTACTGTAGCCTAGGCTTGGGTGCAGCTTAATATTGATTTTGTTTGCCATAATATCCAGGCCTACTACTATCAGTTTTGCTCAATGATGACAATTGATTACACAGCAGTCTTATAATTTTATGTGATAATAGAATAAAAAAATTTTTAAACAATCATTCAATTCTGAAATTTAATTTAGATTGGTTAGTCACTCAATGTGTGTTGCCATTTGTAGATGATTGCAGGGATAATCTGCACTGTTGATGTTCATTTTATTTCTGGATCATCATATTTCCTAAAGCAGAAAAATTCAACATTAAACAGAAACAAAAACAACACTTATGTGTTACTGTCATCTTTGGCTGTAGTCTGTTAACCAGTACAAAACTTGCTGTCTTGGGAAAGCAATAAATTCTCACTCAATAACGGTTGGAATGGATTTGTCTACCATGTAAATCAGATGAGTTCCCTAGGCATTATGGTTGAGGTTCATTGGTTGTATTCGGCCTTATTTACATATTCCAGCTCACAAATCTTGTTCTGCAAAAGTGTTAAATAATGTACTTGCCCAAGGAAATGTTAAACCTCTGCACATCGTCCAGGATCTGAAATTGTGGTTCTCTTCTGAGGAAGCCATATGCAGACGGGTGACAAATTAAAGGAGAAACCTCAATGAGTGGAGAAACATAATGAATGCAGATGCTTCCATACAGGTGTACTGCATGATACAATTAAGCCATTACCATCCTATTGTGCTTTGTGGCATGTATAAAAATGCTGAGCAAGTCAATTTGATCTTTGGATCAAGATGACAAGAGGAAAAGATCAAAATTACTTTGAGTCATTATTGGGGCACGGATGGCAGGAGCATCAGTCACAAAGACTGCTCAACTGGCTAGTGTTTTAAAAGTAAAAGCGACTAAAGTGACATCTGCATTTGGATCTATGGGCAAGACATCAGTAAATAGGAAATTGTGGTCAGAAGAGCACATTCAATGACCGTTATGCTCACGCATCCGTGCAATATGTGAGGAAAAACAGAAAGCAGCTCTTCCGCAGGTGACTTCCTGAATGTCAGGAAAGGACGTGACCAGACTGTAGGCAAGATCAGTCCGTCGACAACTACACAGGGAGGGATATTATTGTAGGGTTGCAGTACAGGCCTGAATGCTTGAACCCAACAGTGAGGGGGGCCAGTGGCTCTGTTATGCTGTGGGGGGCATTTTCCTGGCAAGGTTTAGATCCACTTGTCCCCTTCGAGGGAAAGGTCACTACAAACCAACACAAAGTTATTCTGAGCAATCCCCTTTATCCTATGATGACAATTTCTATCCTAATGGGAGTGATCTCTTCCAGGATGACAATGCCCCCTTCCACAGGGCACGAGGGGTCACTGAATGGTTTGATGAGTATGAACATGATGTGTATCATATGCTATGGCCTTTGTAGTCATCAGATCTCAACCCAATTGGACACCCATGGCAGATTTTAGACCGACGTGTTAGACAGCACTCTCCTCCACCATCAACAAAACACCAAATGGGGGAATATATTTTGGAAGAATGGTGTTCCATTCCTCCAGTAAAGTTTGAGAGACTGTTCTACTTCACAGAATCTATGCCAAGGTGCATTGAAGCTATTCTGGCGGCTTGTGGTGCCCGAATGCCTTATTGAGACATTTTACATTTGTCTTTCCTTTAATTTGTCACTCGACTGTATGTCTTATGTATAACCTTCATGGGCATAAAAGGCAAGGACCTACAAGAGAATTGAACCCCATTACACAGCAACATTTGTTGATGGTTTAATATAACAAAAAAAAAATTGTTGACCTCCATCAAAAAGTATACCAAACCAATAGATTTGGTCCATTGTTCCTTTTGGTCAATTAGCCACATTGTTTTAAGACAAGAAAAAAATGTTTGCACATCGTTTTAAAGATAAGATAGATGTACTTTATTGAACCCTGTGGGGTAATTTGTCCTCTGCATTTTGACCCATCCTAGTTACTTAGGAGCAGTGGGCAGCCACAGTGCAGTGCCCAGGGACCAAATCCAGTTCTGAGGCCAGTGCCTTGGTCAAGGGCAACTGCAGGAGTGCACCTAACATGCATGTCTTTGAGTATGGGAGGAAACCGGAGTACCCAGAGTAAACCCACGCAAACACGGGGAGAACATGCAAACTCCGCACAGAAAGGCCCCAAGCCGAGATTCAAACCCACGACCTTCTTGCTGTGAAGCGACAGTGCTAACCACTGTGCCACCATGTCCACCCAATATCATTGCAAGTTTGACCATTTCAAATCTTGGAATATTAATGGATCGATTAGCCAAAACACAACCATACGGAACACTTTGTGAGTGTTCCGTATGGTTCTGACCCCCACAGTCAAGAAGATAGACAGTCACATTAACCCATACTTTCTCCCCCTTTGGAACAGCCACCTTTATTTACATTAACCGTTCTCAACAGTCCCTCTGCCATTTCAGGACATGCAGCATTCTTTTAATTCCACAGTTTGCCATTTAAGTTCTCACAGACATTTGAGTTGGACGAGGAGACACGTCTAGCTTGACAGAACAGACTGTCGGTCCCCTAGGGGTTCAACAGTCCACAATAAGAGACAGACACCTAGCAACATTACAGCCAATTATGTGCTGCCCTGAGGGGCTCCCAGCGATAGCTGGCATTAGCCAATCTAGATTCCATGCCAGCAGCTCATTTGAATATTTGCTCTCCATCCAGGGCCACATTCTGTCATTAATTGCAAGGAGCACAAGTGATCCTAAGTTTGAAAATTTTAGGAAAAAACATTAATGTATTAGTGCTCCTAAATTATTTTTTCAGTCAGCACACATACATCAGAGCAGATACTCTTAAATTTGGAGCATCATGGAGCAGCTCTGCACTCAGTCATCCGCACCCCTCTCTATATGCCTTCTCGCTATAATATGTGTTCTGTGGTCCACCCTTTATTTGAATTCAGTATGGCATGTTCTGATATGGAAATTTAAATATGTCATTCATCATATTTCTTATCACAGACATGCACAGTACATTGCAACTACAGCAATGCAAATTACCTGCAGAGTTTAATTTGACTGCTGCAAAAGTCAGTAGATAGGGTTTTATATGCAGCAAGTTGCTTTTTAATGTGCCATTTTATGACCCAACCCTCAGACCTGCTTCTCAGTGTTAAAATCATGCTCAATGCTCATAGATTTACATAGTGCAGCAAAAAAAAACTTCAGGCAGCTAATGCAAATGTGACAGATTTTGCCAGTCAAACAGCAGCTGAGATGGCGTCTTTAGAATCCTTTAGATTTGATTGTTCTGGAGCAGTCCGTTATGAAGCACTGTCCTGACCCTATTGCTAAACGGGCCTATTCAGACCAGTATGCTTTATTATCTATTAAGGAACTGCATACATTAAAGATGTACACTTTAAAAATATACATATACAAAAGGGGAAAATAATAACCTTTCCTTTTTGGTATTTTATTTCTAAACATGCACACTGCAGATGTGGCACAGTATGTCTATCTTGTGTGATGCTAATTAGTTGAAATGTAAACCACGATACTACTTACCATAAGTACCATAATTTCTAAAAGACCAAATCCTCCTGTAGTGGTCTTTGGATGTTGATAGTGTCAGGAGAAACTTTGATTGTTAAGACCCAGCTTTTCTCCAGGGACCCAAAGTCAGGCGGCAAAGCTGCAGCAGTGGCTTCTGGCAGGTCCTCGGGTAGGGGCACAGTCCCCACGGTGGAGAGGATTTCCACACCACTTGCAGAATCTGGACCCATCCCACTCCTCCCAATCCTCTTCCTCTTTCGACTCATCCAGGGCGTACCACTCATGGCCCAGGCAGGGACCCAGGTCTTCCATGAGCCACCCACCCAGGCCCATCCTGGGCCCAGGAGAGGCCTCAGCAACCAGAGTCAGGAGGTGCCCCAGGTAGTCCAAGGGGCAGGCCTCAACGTCCTCCCAGGAACAGGGTTCCCATCAGCTCATAGGGCTGGCTAGGAGGAAGGGCTGACCTGCTGAGGCTTTTTTTTTGCCTGTGATGCCTCTTATGTGGTGTGCTTTTTATTAATTTTTAAAGAAATTTAAGAAATCCAATTTTCCAAAAAAATTTTGGGAAAAAAAAACATGAAAAGAAAAATCTCTCCGTCCACCAGGGGCACTATGCCCACATCCTGGGGGGTGGCTCTCTTGATGAATAGACAGGAAAAACACAAGAACTGTAGGCTTACCGTCTTTTATAAGTCCAAAAACAACAAAAAAAATAGAAATCTTAAAGAAACGACAAACTGGCCAACCTGGCAACCGAATGGATCTTTTTCCAACTCTTCTCCTCTCCTTTCCAGGGAAGATTTATTTAGCCAGGAAGACATCAGCTCCTACTTCATGTGGGGGTTGTCAAGCCGGGCCTCAACTTGCTGCAAAACTAGAGGCTCACTTTCTGTGACACTTGTGCAGGCTTCGTGAGTGTTCCTTATGGTTCTGACCTCCACAATCTCTCTCTGAATTACATATTTTGATATTTACCTGTCTTGTCTCCCTATTCAGAATACCCAGAGTCCCTCAGTGGCACAGCTACACAGTATGCTAGTTGAACTGTCACAGACATCGAGCTGGAGGAGGACATGTGTAGCTTGAGCAAACAGACTGTGGGCATTCAATCGACTGTGGGTAAACAAGGGGGCCACAGGTTCATGATGAGGCACTGATATTCCACCAAATTAAATCCCGAAATCAACAAGCAGCATCATGGCCAACC
Source organism: Anguilla rostrata (assembly GCF_018555375.3). NCBI lineage: Eukaryota > Metazoa > Chordata > Actinopteri > Anguilliformes > Anguillidae > Anguilla > Anguilla rostrata. The sequence goes on along the minus strand of NC_057944.1, from coordinate 30,926,431 downwards.
ACGTGTTGCCCTGTGAGGCTCCCAGCTGCAGCTGATGTTAGTACCGTCAGGTTTCAATACCAGGCCTCGGGGCTCATCTCTCCACCCGACCCCAGTGTGTGAGCTGGATGTTAGCTCTCTCTCTCACTCATCCACACCCCTCTCTGTCTGCACTCTTACAGTTACGGGGGGGGGGGGGGGTGGCATTGAACAGAGGGTGTCATTGTTAACCGCTCTAGCCTACAGCTGACAGTTCTCAAGCTTTCAGAGCCCGTGGCATGCTTAATGAGCTTTCTTCTTTTTTTTGTGCTTTTTTTCATTTCATTTCTTATTTGAATTTTGTCTGATGTATGTTCAAATATGGAAATGAAAATATTTTAGCATATTTCTGGAGGAATGTACAAGGGGTAGACAAAATAATGGAGAGAGCTTGTGAGAGGAGAGGAGCGGAGCGGAGCAGAACGATAGGAAATGTCGCTCCTCGCTCATGAGTGTGTTTGTGCTCTGCTCCTCCACTCCACTCCACGTCCTTATCCCAGCTCCCCTCCAAAACCGCTCACAGAAAAAAATTATAATGATGTGCTGATCAAAATTAGCACCGTTTGTTCTTTTTTGTTTTAGGTAGATTCAGCATAGGAGCAATTTTGAACTAGACACACAATTTATCAACTAGCAATGGGAATAGAGATTAGCTAAAATTATTAATGGGTTTCAATAAAAACCTGAGCTACAGATACATTTAGCAAATTAGTTAGTTAGCCTAACACTCTGTTCAGAGTTTCCCCTTCAATACATTAGGAGGGACAGCCCACCCCCCCTAAAAATATTTCTTGAAATAATATGGCAGTGTCATATTTGAAAACAAATTACCTGTGATTTAAAAATCAATACAAAATTTGTTTGCATAAGCACTCTCATTTTGTGATCCATTGTCAGGAATTATCAACGATTTAATACAATTGTGGGGTGTGTGGATTCCCCTCGGTTGGTAACCTACTCCAAGTATGAAACTGCAATGTTTTGACTGGCACGATAATTGACTGCTCAGTCATGTGCAGATGAGTGTGTGCAGACAAGTGGATTTGTTCACATAGTCAAGATATAAAAATATAAACATGGCAATTTCATTATTTGAAATAAAAATGTCATCTTCAGTTAATAAGAGGAGCTTGCCACCAAAAAAGGGTCAGATAAGTCTCATCTTTCTTCCATGTAAAAGAGATTTGGGACGATGGTGACAGTGGAAGCCGATCTGTTGTCAGTGAGATTAATGATAATACAGAAACCAATGCAAATAATACAGGTGCGGCCAAGCTGTCATAACACCAGAGTCCATGTGAAACCCGGGCCTGGCTTGAGGATCCTCACTCCAAACCATGGCTTTACAAAACAAGCCTTATGACAGGAAGTCACTGATAACTAAAGATAATGAAACTGCAAAATATCCCAATCACAGAGTAGTTTAAACAATGCTATTTTAGCCAGCTTGTTTTTGACATAACGTTAAACATTAAGCTGATTTCATCCTCTGCACCCTTTTTCATTATTTTCTAGTCTCTTATGTTTCTGATATTTGGAAGCAGCTGTATCGATGAAGATGAATAACATTTACAATTTACATAATACAATTCTAAGCACCGTTTGTTAGGGAAGCTCTACCACCCATGTGTAGGCAACACAGGCCGTCAGTGCAGAGAGGAACCTGCAATCGTACCAGCTGTCACCACTGTTGCCATTTTGGAGGCTGTTTTTGGGGTGCTTAGCAGCTAGTCTGTTAAGTGTCCATCTGACCCTGTCGGTGAGCTTCGGATTTCGACCACTCTTCGTCTTCACCGATGCAGTCTGTTTGCATGTGGAATATGTTTTGAGACCGTTTCCCTCTTGCCACATTAAATTATTTTGAGTTTTTGTTACCTACGCAAAAGCTAATCAGGCTCTGTCTATTTCACCTATTTGGTGAAAGTTGCATCTCATGTTGCCCTTGGGAAATGACATATCAAAGTGATTGTCATACCTCCAGCCCTGTATATACAGTACATTGTAACTAGAGCACAGCAAATACATTCTGCATCCCTTTGGTTAGGTGAACAAGTGTCTATTAATTAATACATTGATTAATATTAGTAATACATTATATTACAGGCATTTAGTAGACGCTCTTAAATGCTTTTACATAGCATTTTTTTTTAAGTACCTTGCTCAAGGGTACAATGGCAGTGTCCTACCCAGGAATTGAACATATGACCTTTCAATTACAAGCCGAGTTCCTTACCCACTGTGCTACACTGCCACTCAATAAACACCATATGTTAACAGGAAAGCAATATATGACAACAAATATTTTAAATTATTATTCATATTAATTTAACTCGGTTGGTTGCTTTGGTAGGCACTTCATTAGTGTTTGATGTGTTAAGCATTAGTCCATGCCTTGATTTTTCATGATGTATGCATTAACTGATCATGACTTATTCATTGTTTTTAGTATTAGTAAATGCTTATTTGGGTCTGGTGCTGCAAAGTGTTTTCTTCATGTGTCAATTGAAGCCTCAAACCTACTTAGTCTCAGTGGTAAAAAATTATGCTCACAGCTCGTAGATTTACATAATGGCACATAAAAGTACAGAGCAGTTGAATGTTCAGTGTGAATGTCAGTGGATAGTGTGTTACATAAAGAAATGTATTCATCTCTGTCATCTTATGACCCACCCCTCACAACCTGCTCGTTCTCAGTGTTAAATTTTTGCAGAATGCTAATACATTTACATTACAGTGCAATAAAGTTAAGCAGTTCATGCAAATGTGACAGATTTTGCCAGTCAAAAAGCAGCTCAAATGGCGGTGACAGAATCGTTCATATCTGTGTTCTCAGGAGCAGTTTGTTAAGGGACCGTCCCAACCATATTGCTTAATGGGCTTATTCAATTTGGTACCCTGGTATGCTTTATTATCAGTGAAGACACTGCACCCCTGATTTTCTAATGATTTGCAGTCGTGCTATTGGCATTGTTGGTGTAAACAGTGGTGGTGTAAATTCAATTCCCCAGACTTAATTGGCTAAATAAATGTTCTCTCCCTCTCCACCTTCGCTAATGTGTGGTGAGCGTTCTGGCGCAAATTGGCTGCCGTGCATCACCCAGGTGGGTGCTACACATTGGTGGTGGGTGAGGTGAGTTCCCCACTTTGAGCATTTGGAAAAGTGCTATATAAATGTAATTATTATTATTATTATTATTATTATTATTATTATTAATAATAATAATAATAATAATAATAATAAATGGTGGCTGGCGTAAACTCTAATTTACTAATACTATGCCAAGAGGTTTTACGTGTGAAATCTGTGGTGGACACCAAACTGCAAACTTTTTAGCTGTTAATATATGCTTTTAGGCATGCCAGTCAAAAGGTGCAAAAGTTGAGGAGGGGATGATTGACGTGAATTTTAAACCAGTGCTTGCTTCTGAAATACATTGTGGTATTTTGAGATAGTCAAATTTCTTTTCTATGATACATCAGAGTAAATGAAGACTATCATTAATATTTATATCCTAAATTAATTCAGGCTTCAGGCAGTATTTCACGCCAAACTCAAAACCTATGTTTTGACCGTGATAGCCTCTGACCCATGTCATGTGACTCACTAGATGAATACGCCAAGCTGCTGATGATACACTCCCAATTTTTACGATTCATTTGCGATTCACGGCCAAGCTCCGTGTTTTAGAGGTCTGACCACAGATCAGTAAAACATATATGTGCACAGATGATCAACTAAAAACTGCACAGAGGCCAAGAAATTAGTCTCATTTTTGATGTTGTAGACAAATACCCCGATTCAACACAGGATTCATTCATGCTGACAAACAGTAAACTCAAATAATGCCATGGTGAGACCAAGGGAGTGGGTGGTTATTAGGTAGGTGTAAAAATGGCACCCCTGCTTTTTAAAAAAATCGAACCTCATCCTACCCCATTTATTTAGATTATCAGTCAGCATTACGCAACTTACAAGGCCTGTTCATTTTGTTAGGAGATAGAGATACACTTCTGGCTGATGACACCTCTACCAAAGCCTGTGACCCAGGCAAAGCAGAGAAACTAGAAATGTGGTGGAGCAGACGTCTGGAATCCTCAAGTTGCAATTTCACTGCCTGGACCGTGCAGATGAAGCCATGCTGAATGCCTCAGAAAGCACATTCCACACTATTGCTGTGTGCTGCGTGATCCAGAACACAGCCATTCGCTACGGGATGCCTGTGGTGGAATGCAAGGAGGATGATGATGATGGTAATGTTGAGGAGGAGCAAGAGGAGCAGGAGAAGGAGGCCGAGTGAGGTCGACGAATCAGGGTACGAGTGATGAAATTTTTTCTCCTGATTTTTCCTTACATATTCATGATAAGGATGTTTGGAAATAAAATTGATCAGAGATTCTCTGTGTAATACTGTATCTTTTAACAGAAAGAAGTAGCAACTGTTAATCATTTGGACTGGCCTAATCCAAAAAAGTAAATCTAATTTGTTTTACAGTGTAGCCAATATCAGAGACATTGTGCATCCTTGTCATTTGAAACTCTGGACATCATTGTCATCTTTCATCAACAAATTAAATGAAACAAATTTCCTGGCACAGTATTTATTTAGGTTTTGTACCTGAACATTTGATGAACACAACAAAAATACTGAAGCGTAACGTATTGAAAGACCCAACTCAAGTAAACATTTGCGTTTGCAGTGCATCTATGTCGGCTTGCTTATATTCCAGTCTTCAGTGTCTCCTTTTTCAGAGCGGGTCAGATTTGAGGGACCAGAGAAGCACGTAGCTGAAGTTAGAGGTTATTCGTTGGATAACTTCAGCTGTGATTCAGTGAGGTCTGCGAAGGCCAAGGAAGGCTCAAGAAGGCTCACTTTCCGTGACACCTTGTGGAGGCTTTGTGAGTGTTTGGCATCAGTCCAGTATGGATCCCAGTTCGTGCGCTGGATTGGCTTGGCTCGCCCTCACTCATCCACACCCATCTCGTGTCTGCACTCTTACAGCTGCAGGGGACCAAAGACAGTAGCTGTGCCACACGAAACTACAGCTTTGGTTTCCAAAATTCCAGAGCCCAAGGCATGCTTAATAAGCAAATATTTTCTATAGTGGCACACCCGTTAGTAGAATTCATCTTGACATATATGAAAATGTGGAATTTTTTTTCAATATTTTAAACTGTTCTCCCATTTTTACTTGTGCTTACTTTTGTTGTTCTATGATATTTTATGCATTTATATTATATTCATTTTAATGTATCATGTGTTATTCTATTTTTCCCTTGGCGCGCAGGAACTGCCGCCGTGGACTATGCATGGCAAATTGTGTGGCAAACTTTGAGGGACGTTTTGTGGGACGCATGCGCAGGTGGTGCCAGCTAAAATGTGTCTGCGGAAGTGAGTTGCGCCGTGGGTCTGGACGGTTCCGTGCTTGTTTTATTTTATATACTCCTTTGTTATTTCATTTTACTTTAATTTTCTTCTCTCCACTGCACTATGGAAAGCATTTTGAGCTGCATCTCTGTATGAAAAGTGCTATACAAATAAATATTATTATGCTTTTTTCTCTCTTTATTCCTTGCCACAATATGTTTACTTGGCTCTGTGAATCAAAGCCCAACTCTTTCCCCTTTGCCATATTTCTTGCAACTTTACAACCTATTTGAACAATGATATTAGGCTACCTGTGGTTTAAAAAAAAAAAAAAAAAAAACTTAAAAGGTCCAGGAAACTGAAATCTGTGAATTGCATTCACAAATGGTTGAAAAATATTTTTAAATGATTCTTGCAAGAAAAAAAAAAAACACATAGTAAAGCCAGTGCCAAAAGGTGTTTGGCTTTCCCCCTTGGCTAAACACCTAGTTTTCAGTGGGTGGGGTTTCAGCTGTGTGTTAGTTACACAACAAAAAGTCCAGTGAAATATTTTCTACATGTAATATGCGTAGCCTATGGAATTAGGTATCACAAAGGACACAGTTATATATCTGGGGTTCTTTTATTTGTGGATCGCTGCACTGATTTTTAAGTGGTGAATATTTGCATCACAACTGGCTGTGAGTTTTCCTTACGTATTTGCACACGCTTGTGGATTACGGTTATCTTTATGTGAACTTTTACAGTCTGATCAACGTTTAGCATTTAAGAAGGTGCTTTTTGGGAAAAGAACATACAGGCAATACAATAAGATGGAAAACAATATTTTATTTCTTTCTTTAGACTAATGGAAACACAGTTTCAGCTAAATTGCACACCCAGAGAGACTGAGGGAAGCCCCTCCTGGGCCAGCAGTGACAGCACAGGGCAACGAACTCTGCAGGAGTAGGCCCAGGAGAAACTGATGAATAAGTCAGTCATGAGGCCTGGATAAATAAGTGTCTTTTATCAGCAGGTGTCAGTCTCTCCTGCCCAACCACAGAGTAGCGCAGACCGGTGAGAGGGGGGCAGGGCGTAGGGCATGGGACGTACGGCGCAGGGGCGTGGGGTGTGGGGGCACCTCTGGACAGGGCACTCACTTCTCCACCACCTGAGGTTCAGACAGCTTTTGGACGGCCAGCTCGTTCAGCAGTTTGTCCACGCAGGTTATGAAATTGGGCGTCGGCTCCTGCGATAATCGGCAGAATGAAAGCAATAAGTTTGCAATAAAGGAGGATGCATTTCATTTATGGTTACGTATTGTAACAGTGCTGTCTGTATGTATTTGGACAATACAATTTTTGACGTGTTGGCTCTGTACTCCAGCACTCCTTACCCATCACACTCCTCCATTCTAATAGACATTTCTGTGTTACCCTGTGTTCTGTGTTTGTGCTCCCTGTGATACCCTGTGTTCTCTGTTTGTGCTCTGAGTTGCCCTGTGTTCTCTGTATTTGTGCTATGTGTTACCCTGTGTTCTCTGTGTTTGTGCTCCCCGTGTAACCCTGTGTTCCCTGTGATTGTGCTCCCTGTGCAACCCTGTGTTCTCTGTGTTTTTGCTCTGTGTTACCCTGTGTTTTTTGTGTTTGTGCTCTGTGTTACCCTGTGTTCTCTGTGTTTGTGATCCATGTGTTCTCTGTGATTGTGCTCAGTGTTACCTGTTTTCTGTGTTTGTGCTCTGTGTTGCCTTGTGTTCTGTGTTTCTGCTCAGTGTTACCCCGTGTTCTCTGTGTTTGCGCTCTGTGTTACACTGTGTTCTCTGTATTCGTTCTCTGTGTTGCTTTGTGTTCTGTGTTTGTGCTCGGTGTTGTCCTGTGTTCTCTGTGTTTGCGCTCCCAGTGCTACCTTGTGCTCCAGGAGTCTCTGTTTCTCCACAGCCTCCTCTAGGCTCAGCCCCACCCATTCAGCCTCCTCTTCAGGGATCTCAAACTCCTTCTCGGGAGAGAAATACTGGTGTGAGCCACAGGACTCGCAACATGTCCAGTAATGCAGTGCTTATCCATTCTCAACAGAGCTGTATCCTCCTCTACTTCATATAGCAGTCCAACAGTCAACATAAGAAGTGAACTGCAGCTAAGCCTAAAGGTTCACGCCTCTAAACAGGACTCCTACAATATTTAATGCAAATGCAAAACGATATAATAATGTTTGTTTACGTTGTATGGGAAATGCATACAGATATTTCTGTAAAATTCCAAAACGAAAAAAAAAAATTAGCCCCAATAAGCCTTCTACTATACAACCAACAAAAAAATGTGTCACGTTCACAGCAGTCTCAAACTTTTCAAGCTCTTCTAAGAACCCCCCCCGCCACCCCCCCCAAACATGCACACCCCAGCCTGGCACAGTAGCCCCATGCTCTGGGGCAGGGGGCACCTTATACTTGTTGTAGATCATCTCCCTGCGGGCGGGGTCGTCTGGGTGGAGCTCGGTGTTCCTGCGTGCCAGGCGGAGAAGCATAGCCCGTTTCAGATCCATCCCCAGCTTGGAGTTCAGGTCCTCCTTCGGAGTCTGAGCCCAAAAACGAAAAATAGAAAAATACAAAAAGAAGCGTCAGCAAGAGGCCTCCACGACACAGCGCTCACGCACACTTTCACCTGAACGCTCCTCACCTCCACCTGCCATAAGTGGAACCCAAGCCTCTCGGCTACTTAACATTTTCCTCCCTTTGAATTTCTCTGCACTCAAGTACATTAAAAAAATCACAGCCAATAAATGACACTTTGGCGCTAAAACATTTTGAAAACTCACAGACACTGTGGCCCTCCAGGATTTGAGTGTGAGATCCCCTGATCTGAACTATACTCAACCACCATTTCACTACAGCGTTTCTGGGCAACACAGGGGTAATCAACTAATTTACAGACCAATTATCCCAAGGAAAACAGCTGTAAGAACAACATGTCCACATTAAAGGATTATACTTGAAGTCCCTGTTCTACACTGTAAAACTGCATGTTGTTAGAGAATTATGAATATAAATATACACCATACTTAAATGAAGTATGGCGTTTTTGGTTTGACCAGCCTGTAGGAACGTGAATACTATGGGATTGTGGTAGAGCTGGCGTTCTGAACATCAAGGTGACGTTGTTCTCCATCACCTTGAGGATGTAGAAGTCGAAGCCATAGGCAGCATCGATGACGTCCAGGGTTCGGGCGGTGACTGTGATTTTGAACTTCTGATCCAGGATCTCACTATACAGCTCTCTGACAAACAGCTGTGGCTTCCAGCACTTCTTCAACCGATTAGAGAGCTGTGAAAGAAACACCATATCACACACACACACACATGCCTTACCCAGCATATCCTTTTCCAAAACATGTAGAAGTTTTTGACCTTTAACAAACGTATATGTGATACTGGTAAACCTGCAGTGACACAGCCCAGACTCAAACCGGTAATACCTACATTATAGGGACCAGCCCGTGTTCATGATAAGTGCCTTTACCAGCTGCCACAGTGGAGAACTGAGGAGTCAACCGTTGTCTTAACCAAAATATTTTATTTTAAAACATATTATTAAATAAAATATTTTGCAATCATGATATGGTTTATCAACTTAAAGAAACACAACAAAAAATCTAAATATACATTAAGCACACATAAAATGCATCATGTTTCAGCACTACATATAAATGAAAATTTCACTACATTATCCTGAAATTGCAGACCAATATTGGGAGATTATTTAGTTGTTTGAAATTGGAAGGAGAGAGAGAGAATGAATGACACCAAGCAATGACGGGCAGAGATGACCCAGAACAACCCAGCTGAATGCGTCATTCGTGGCGGCACTCACCTTATCGTTGTTGGCATACTTGAATCCTGACACCCAGCCTTCCCCTCCCCAAAGCCCCCTTTGAGATTCCGGGGGGTAGTAGATGGGGATAGGGACGTCCTGGACGCGTTCTCGGACTTTAGTTTCTGGGTTGAGCCTGTATTTCACCCCTAGAGGCTTCCAGTGGACTGCGGTGGGTGGCCGCGTCTCCTGCATCGAGCGCAGATAGTGCTGGGGGAGTCGGGCATAGATGCCCTGTTTCATCTTCAACATTTCCCATATCCGCGGGGGGTACTTGTGTAGAGGCATGTTCTCTGAGGCAAGTATCAACCACTACTAAAAACACAACAATACATTTAAAACATTAACCGCGTCATCCAAAGCTAGGTCTGGACAAATCTAACGGAATAACTAACTAGCTGCTATCTCTATCCGCAGTCAAACCAGCGAGAATATCCATATATAAGATCGTGAGTAAACTGGGACTGGCACAACTCAGTCAACAGTTCAAAACCAATTAGCTACATGATCGTATTAATTCGTTTCGTGGAGTACAGACTCTTCGCTCTACGTCACAGTCAAGCTAGCTGCTTCTGGTAGCTATATACTGTTTTATAAAGCAGTCAAGAAACCAATGCAAAAACTATATTTACAAGTATATCAACTTACCACCAGTAAATGTAACTAAAACGTTACAGTGATTACCCCCGTCACACCATTCAACACCGGACGACTTGCTGCATCCCACGTTAATTCGAAGGGCACACAGATTCACTTCCGCCAAAGGAGGAAGCCCTCACTCGATGAAGCGATTGGTTGCAAGAAAGTTTATTCGAGCGGTCATTGGTGTGTAAGAATGTCAATTAATTCGTCATCCACAAGTCATCCAACTGCGACCAAGTTGAAGTTTTGAACGCCAAAATAAACCTGTAAGGCTAAGGTAAATAGACCACAAATTCCTGTCCTTACATATAAAGACGTATGTTTTGTAAAATCCATGCCATATGTGTGCAGCCAGGAAAAGAAATAATTTCAACCTGATCCCATGAGTATTTTAATACCAATTATTGCAGTGTACAACTACCAGATAGCAGTCACTTAACTGGTTAATTCATTCACAAGGCGACGAGCAAAATGCTCACCTTCGCCCGAAAGGTGGAATTGAACCACTCTGCCGCTAGGCAGCTACAGGTTTGAAGCCTGCACCCCGGACCACCGAGGATCATCCGGGCAATGAGGTAAGGCTGTCACGGGCATATATATATGTTCTAACATGCATTCCTGTCTCGGTCATGGGTTGCAAACAATAGACCATTGAACATACTGCAGGATGTAGATTGTAAGCGTTACTTCGTGTTTGCCTGGAGTACAAAGTCAAAAATGCGTACATGTAGAAACTGGGGTTTGATAGAAATAGAAATGGAGGATAATCCTTTGCGGCAAAATGTTAAGCAGCTAAAGATCTATTGGCTGGCCGGAATTTCTTGGGGGTGGAGACAGATAACAAAGAAGAATTGGCCAGTTGTGGAAGGTCGTCAGTGAATACCTGTTTCTGAAGTGTACTAAAAAGAAGCTTTTGTATTTGCCGACGGAAACTTCATAGACTACCTGGATTTTAAAACACGCAGATTCGGCTTTCCAAAGCGATATCCCACAAAATAATCTAAAAACCACAGGATATGATTTTAAATGTTATGTTTTTTTTTAATATACAACCTTTTCCCCCAAAGTTGTTTATAGACGGTCAGCAGAAACTTTGTTTCTGGTGTCCACTGTAAAGTTTAAAGAACAAGACGCTTGACATGCACCTGTTTCCTAACATGTTATGGCAAACCTCAGCTAATATGAACAACAAAATAATCGATTTTGAATTTCACACTAAATGCCTATGTAAAATGTAACTTGTATGATCCTGGCAACTTATACAAGGGCTTTTATTCAAGGACAATCTGCCATCCGGGTGAATGGTTCTCACTCGTCCTGCCCACGGAGCTTCTCCACCCCAGCTCCCCAGTGGTGGAGCGAACTCCCTGTTCCTCTGCGAACCACTCGGTCATTGCCCACCTTCCGCCGTGGTCTGAAGACGCACCTCTTCAGACTCTGCCTTGACTATCTCCACTTTGCACGGCACACCCAAACTAGGACCACTCTCATCACTTGTAGGCTTCTATGTTGTTCCTGTAGCGCTTTCGGGTTACACCTGTGTCGCCATTCAGCACTAACATCGCACTTGTATCGTTATTTTGATGTTGTAGCTCGTTGTCATGCCTCCTAGTTTGACTTTCCATAACTTTCTGACCTAGCCTATACTTTCTGTGTGAACTGTAGGCTACTTAATGTGTTCCTGGCTATGGATAACTGTTACATAATGAGTAGTTCGTTATCGGATCTGGTGTTTTGTAGTTGCTCCAATGACCTTCGGTATGCACTTAATGTAGGCTACGTCGCTTTGGATAAAAGCGACTGCCAAATAAATGTAGCCAATGTGATGTAATGTAATAACAAAAAATGCCATGAGATATTGACAGTTTTTATTTATCAAAGGCAATAAAAAACTATGAACACAAATACGATTATTAAGCACATATTAACACACACACATTGTTTTCTAATAGACCTAGTAACATGTAAAACTTCAGTAAGTTCAGCAATAATATTCACAACTCAATCAAGCCTTTATTAACAGAAATTGGCCCAACACCCAGAATAAATGGTGGGTGGGTTTTCATGGATAGGATTTAAGTACCAGTGGTTTAAAGTATTTGAGGCATGCAGTTGGTTTAAGGAAGTCACCGTTTTGAAGTGAAAAGAAGTTCAGTTTAGACTCCCCTGTAACAGTTTCTATGGTATTTTCTAATTTTTTGGTATCTTTATAAAATAAAGACAGCAATTCCTTAGAAATGTGCAGGATCACAGATAATTAAGAAATGTTTTGCTTAGAAGTACTCTGAAATGGTATAAATATACATGCAGCTACATTTAATTAAAGTTAATAAGCCCTTTAATTGCATCGGTGCATTTTTTAATATCAACCACATGTGCTACTGTATCACAGCTACTCTACAGATACATTATGTTAGCAACAATATAAATTAATTTAGCCGTAATCTCATATTAAGTACACGTGACAAAAAAAGTGCAATTTGTTCAATTTGGCATCAGTGGAAAGGAAACCGCACAAGAATAGTGTTCATAAAATATTGCTATAAAATTACTACACAGCTTTGGATGCTCATATAGAGAAATGAATACTGGGTGGGTTCATTTGATTTCTTAGCACACATTCAATTTGTTCTGTATTTCTGATATCATCTTTACAGACAAAGAAACCCAGCAGCAAAAAGATCCTTTTCATTACGCACCAGAAAGTTTCTTCTCATTACAATGTCAAACTCTGCCAGGAAACTAATGGTTTAGAACCATCCAATATATAAGTGTCTTTATAAAGGCAGTTATAAAAATAGGTTCCGTCACAAACCCCCTCAGAGATACGTGTTTTCAATGATTAGCGCCTGAGACTGCACATCCTCAAGTTGGTCAGCAGAGGGCAGCATCCTAGGCCCCTGCTCCCTGGGTGAACAGCACATCTTCTGGGCACACTGTGTTCTGCAGGCCAGGCTGCAGTGGGGCCCTGCTGGCAGCGGTGGGTTTCCCGTGGACAGAGAGCTGGCTGCGCTGGCCAGGCCGACAGGCAGGAACTCGGGCTGAACGGTGGAGTGGCGCACCCCGGCGTCCCGCAGCACTTCTGTAACGCCCGCCAGCAGGTCAGGGCACGCCTGCGCCTCCGGTCCCGGGTGACAGTGGACATGGACAGACGCCACGAGGTGCACCTCGGTCAGCTGCCACACGTGCAGCTCGTGCACCGCCAGCACCCCGGGGACGCCCGCGATGCGGCGGGACAGCTCCCCCAGGGAGAAGTGGGGCGGGGTGCCTAGTAGAAGCAGGTAGCCATGGCGACAGGCCTGGGGCAGCGCGGCGGCCAGGAACACCAAAGCCGCCAGCGCAGAGAAGCCGGGGTCCAGGTAGACGAGCGGGTCGCAGCCCCCCACACTGTGCATGCAGCCTGGGTCACTGTGGAGCAGTACAAGCCCGCTGGCCAGGACCAGAACCGGGCCCAGGAGGGCCTGGACCAGCGTGATGAGGCCAGGGAGACAGTGGTACCGCCTGCTCAGAATGGGCCTCTCTGTGCCAACCGGAACCCCCAGGCAAACCTTGATCCCCGCATCAGCATCTAGGAGCAGCAACAGACGCAGGCACAAAATGCCATTAAGGACTTTTCACACGACTCTTTCTTAATCCAGGGTTATCCTTAAATCTGAACTAAGACTGGCCCAGGGTTTGCTAAGGCTACCTCCTGTTCAGACACACATTTTTTAACCTCGGCAGGGCTAAGCTTTAGCGTGCGCAGGTGTAAATACATAACAGTGTGATGGCAGTTAACACCGACCCACACACTGGCTACTTTTGTAACCGTGTTTTGGTTTATTTCTTAGGTTAGTCCAAGTCGTTCGGGAGCAGGGCCAGCTTGGCCTGAGGCTGAGGTTGGTGCTACTACACTTTACAATGTGCAAGTGTCAAGCCTGGCTTAGCCCTTGGGGTAGAAATGTGCAGTGGGGAAAAACGAATAATGTATAATAAATACTAAATAAATTATTATTATTATTATTATTATTATTATTAATAATAATAATAATAATAATAATAATAATAATAATAATAACTAATGCAACACTGGTGGAACACAATGTGAGGTTATGATGAACTGCTATTGCTATAGCAACAGAGCACCCTCCTCATCCAGATAAGGGTACTTTATTGTACACTTAATTTATCAAGATGTTCTGTATTCAGTCAGGAAGAACTCACTTTTCATGACCACTCTCACTCTTTCACTGTCACTCTCAGTCTCTCTCTCTCTCTCACACACACACACACACAGGTGCTTAAGGGAGAGCATGGTCACGTCTGCAAACTTCCTGTCACGTTATCAGCATCTCAGCAACAAAGAGATTAGAGGATGTGAAGAGATCAAAAGGAGAAGATGTTGTTTGTCTGGAAGTTTATGCAGCCAAATCAGATGAAACAGATGAGCAGGGCTCGGTAGGCCTTATATAAATCTTAAATTGTTTTTGATCCAGCAGCTGACATATTGACTTCATATGGTGCTGATAAGCAGCAAATCTTTGAAAATGTCATGTTTGAACACAATCAGGCAGCCAAGCTCAAAAAAGCCACCGTCACAGGCTGAGGTAAGAGATGAAAGCACTGTGGATTGAAGCTGCACACATTCCGTGGAAAAGGACACGTGCTTTTGTTTTTTGTTTTTTACTTTTCAGCGAAATTTTTCTCTCACCTCCCAGCTCTGCGCAGCCTCCATCTTCTGGAGCTCCACTGTGGGGTTTGCTATGGCAACAGCTGCCACAGTATGGTTTCCCAAGGTTCCTGGAATTCTGGAAGCCTGTCTTTGGATGGGCCCAGTTCACAAAGGTGCGGCCTGTCAGGATGATGCCCGGGGGTGGTGGGGGGTTGCCCTTGGATTGCTGATCTGGGTCCAGGACACTGGATGCCCCGGGGTTACAGAACATCAAGGCATCGTCTTGCAGGTTCCTGCCTAGGCTTGTGGAGGAGCTGTGGGCACAAGCCTGGTCCTTATCCTGCTCCAGTGCACCGCTCTCGCCTACCTCAGCTTCACCTGTATCCGATCGTGAAAGTCAGAAACACACTAGTTTACATTTAATTATCAATTTAATTATCGATTAATGTGCAAATTTGTTTAGCCTGATATTTTTAAATCAAAGCCATGCGGCTACCGAGACTGAATATTCCATTGCTTGAACCCTGCATTTATACCTCTCAGTACTCCACACAAACCATAGTTAGTTAATATGTGGTGAGCAGACTGGCACAAAATGTCTGCTGTAGATCATTTAGGTGAGTGCTGCACATTGGTGGTGATTGAGGTGAATCCCTCCCCTTCACTGTAAAATCCTTTGAGATCATGGGATTAAAGGTGCTATATACATACAATCCATCATGACTGGGGATTACCTTTACCATCAGGTCCTGAGAATGAGGTCCCCATCCTTGGAACCACGGGGCAGGTGAATCCCCCCTTGAGCCCCACCAACCCCCTGGGACCCATCGTGAGGAACGCTGTGTTGAACAGCAGGCCAACCACGCCCGCCGCAGTGACCAGCAGGGGGTGCTCTGTAGGGTGCGGCCACAGGATTTGGCTGATGATGTCCACGGAGACCGAGACGCAGAGGGAGGCCAGCAGCAGCGCTGAAACCAGAGCCCCAAGGGGTTGGACCCGCGCCCAGCCGTAGGGGCAGGAAAGAGAAGAAGGAGTGCGAAGAATGGGGGAGGATGGAGGACTGGGGGCAGAAGCAGGGGCAGATGGGTAAAGGGGGGACACTGGGGTTGGTGTCATCAAGGAGGCAGGGCTGAGACTGACAGGGGTATTGGGGGAAGTGCCATTGGGAGGGGTAGGAGTAGATGAGAGGGGGTTAAGGGGGGGCATTGTGGGGGGCTGGCGGGGGGGCAGATAAAGGAAGGACAGGTGCAGGAAGATGAAGAGAGTGTGAAAACTGTCCACCATGATGATGAGGGAGTTGCAGAGGCGGCTGGTGATGACCTCACACACCAGCAGCAAGAGAGTCAGTCCCAGGAGACAGCAGTGCCCAGAGCTCCACCAGAGACCAGGGCTGCATGGCATTGCACCTGCAATGACACACACACACACGCATGCACACGCACGCACATGGCACGCACACACACACATGCATAATTGAACAAAATCACATTCATGAACGTACACAGAAGCAAAAACGCAAAAACGCATAGTTTGTTGTGACACAAGGTACTAGAATCGTCACGCTCTGATACTTGTAGGCTACGCTACACATTAACCTATTTCGTGCTGCATCATCTATTTTCTTGGACCAGGATCTCCACCAAAGTACACCAAATCCTTTTATTTTCTTTTGATCTGGATTAAGGCAACTCTGCTTCGAACATTATTTCAGTATTTCACGCATCCTTATTGGCCTTATGAACGTAGTATATTCTAATTCATTAAAAAAAATCATTGCCATAATTGATTTAACTAACCCCATGTAGCTTGTTAAATCATAATAGCCTACAGGACTAAACAAAATTAAACAACAGCAACTGACATAATTCCTTCTTTTATATTAAATTCTGAATAATTTGATACACACGCAAACATCATTCAAATTATTATCCGTAAAGACATATAACGACAGGTTGCTGTCAGCTCTCATTTGCTTCTTTAAACTTGTAATCATATCATGACTGCAGATTCAAAAAGTACTGTGGACTAATAAACGACTGCAATTTATTCCAGTGGTTTTTACCTTACGTAAAGACGGAGATCCTTTAGGACACCGAGCGAATTGAAAGTTAAAATCTGTCGAACTAGCACTACAGAGCGCAACATTCAAGTAGGCTACGCTGTCCAGTGTTCCTCTCCTCTCCTCTCCTCTCCCACGCTGCCGACAAAGCCGGCCTCTCTTGCTCTCGGTATTAATCGCTGTCATGTGAGAATAATTTTCTCTCCCTTTGATTGACATCTTCGGTTCCACTTATCCCAATTCTTCTTGCCTTTTAACAAACTGTTATCCACTGTAAAATGACAGGTAGGGAGAATGACATGCTTATTTGTTTAATGTACACTACATATTTGTACCAGAATAAAATAGCTTACACTGTAAGTGGCAATAATAATAATAATAATAATAATAATAATAATAATAAATAAAAACTAATAAAAACCCTTTGAGAGATTAATACAGTTGGCTATACATATTTATTATACAGCCCATTAGACACAATTTTGGTGTTCACATTCATCATTAAATGCTTTAGCAATGTTCCTGAGTCTCACAAAATATAACAATATGTTCAAATTGGCTTTCCAATTTCAGAGGCTACATTAACAATATCTAATTAGGCTGCCTTCTCTTATATCAGACAATGAGCTTCCTGAGAATGTTCACCCCATCCCCCCATTGCCCCTCCATGCTGGGTGCATGTACACCCCTGGCCAGAACACAAAAGACTGCAGACGATTTACCCGCAGGTCGATCCAGGTAGCTGTCGTCTTCCGTTCGTTTCGAGTCAGTAGCTGTGCTTGTGCAGCAGGCTTATTGAAGCAAATACCACCTGTAAGGTCAATAGTCCTGGGATCATATGTCACCATGTAGGCTGTACAGTGCTGCTGCATTCAGACATTCAGAGACAAACTCCGTACAGGGCAGTCCCAATTCCCCTCAGACATGTATGTCTGGTTTACACAACTTGGCATCAGCAAGGGGAACATGAAGAATCTGGCCACTTGTGGGTGTTCAGAAGTGGATCAAACCCCTGCCTACGTGAACCTTCACAGGCAGTCAAAGCAGCCTTGCAAGCGCTAAGCCAACAGAGAAGATGCTGTTTGACACCACGGAAAAGTCCCCATTAGAGTTAAACAAACTCCGCCACACATTCCTCGGGTGTGCTAAGCTCAGGGGAACAGTGCTCCAGGAAATAATCCAAAAGTTACAGCATCCTGTTATGATGTTATATGGAGAAAAAAAGGGAACCAAAACTTTTATAAATTAGGCACGGCACAGACAGTACCTATAGCTTTGCCTTCAATAGCAGTGACTGACTTTCATTTCTTCATTTGCAGACAGACACTTGGTTATGCGATGCCCCCACCCCCTTCTCCCATTTCCACAGAACAGGCCAACCTTGGACTTGTAATCACAAGGCTTTTGCTTTGTATTTGGTGACAGACTCTACCTCATCCATGACAATCAGCAGTTTCTCTCTCAGCAGCCTTCTCCCATTTCCCCCTGCACACAGACAACTGCGTGGGGAGTTCATACATCAGTCGCAGAACCAGGAACTCAACAGACTGCCGTTCCAACCTGGACTGGAATGGGCATGGAGATACCAGGGGTACCGAGCCCAAGATCTTACAGTGGTTGGGTCTGCATTCCGAAAGTGTGTTGCCTGTGAATCTAAACTCAGTAGGTTTCCCCTCACACATCGTTAACATCTTTGTATCGGTTCATTTTAAAATCACTCATTTTGTTGCACTCTTCTGCAGTGTATCAATAGCACACAGTTGGGGTGACTCATCCTAAAAATACAGACCATTTGGGATTTGAAAATAACGAAAATAAATTTCAGCAGTGCTCATGGAAGTTGTGGCAAAACAAATACGTACCTCCTTTGAGCTTGCAAACTGAAGAGGGTATCTATGTGCTTAACTGAGAATAAATGCTA
Source organism: Anguilla rostrata (assembly GCF_018555375.3). Lineage (NCBI taxonomy): Eukaryota > Metazoa > Chordata > Actinopteri > Anguilliformes > Anguillidae > Anguilla > Anguilla rostrata. The sequence goes on along the minus strand of NC_057944.1, from coordinate 30,907,932 downwards.
GAAAACTAATACCTTCATGTGCACACAAACATAACTTCTGGAAACATAACACTGCTGTACAAGCTGCTTTTGGAGTTACTTAAAATGTATTATCTTGCTTTAAACCACAATGTCCAAATGCCCGTATATTCACCATTGTAAAGCCAGCTGGTTGTCAGCAACATCAAGAAATAGACTAAAACTGAAATTGTATTTTAAAAAACCTCAGAAAGTAACTATCATATGAAATTATACAGTGCAGGAACACACCAAAAAGCAAGTGGATGCTGCGACTCTCCACGATTTAAAGATCAATGCATTATACGGTGCAAGATGGCAAAGTCATTGCTCAGTAAAAACTGTACACAGGCAAACAAATGTAACCATTAGTGCTACAAATAACCATAAATCAAACAATGATATCCGTGAACTTCTTTGACTTCAGTTTCCAGCTTTCGGTACCAACAAAATTCTGAAAACGAAAGGGCACGAAGATAGCACATCCATCCAACGCTTAGCAGAAAGGTGCAGGTTCAAATCCCGGAGGTGGGTGACACTCTGTCATACCCTTGTACAAGGCACATTAATTGCTTTTGTAAATGTCTATCTGTTCAAGTTCATCTGTAAAGCTTAGCATCAGGAGCCTACAAATTATTTATCAGTTGATTATTTATTATTATTTATTAATGGTCAATGCACATTAATAATATTTCGATAAATGCACCGGTTAGCCAGGGAGGCTCATTTTCATCTGCATACTCTCTGCTACACGCACTATGGATGAGAAGATGCACTTACCTGCAGACGAGAGCTTGTAGTTCCGGACTTGTGACTGACACGTGCACGTCTTTCAGAAAGACTTGGGGAGGGAACTACGTTCTCTCTCTCTGAGCTGAATATTTGGCATCCAAGGCCTACCAGCGCAAAGAGAAAGCGCTGAAATCCAATGAGGGGACGGTGAGGACAGCGGTCCATTTCCCGACATGACCGGCTCACCAGCGCCCGCTGAGGTTAATGGCTAAGCCACTGGAACTCGTCCCGCCGGAAACTCCCCGGACTTCCTTCGCTGACAGTGCGGTCAGCGGTTCTGACTCATTAGCCTGCTGTTAAGTGTTCGGAACACAGCCTTCCACTCTAGAGCAGAGGCCATGTCCGGTTCCACCCCACGCGCTCAACTTGGCGGCAATCTCACCCGCAATAACGCACACAGCGCCACACCCCCAAGCAACAGTGTTACCTGGAAACTGGCATGTGCTCACAATCCCAACCTGGAATGTAATAGATATATGGCCTTTGGGGATTCAGTTCAACAAAAAAAAAAAAAAAAAGAACAAAAGGTGGTTTGTACTGAACCCGAAAGGTGGGTTTGCCCTAAAGACATGTCTGGCCTTTCAGTCAAATACATTATAATTAATAATTACACCATGATCTAGCATTTGTATATATGTAGAAAATGAGCTGGCTTGTCAGAGAGGGGAAACTCTGGGAAAAAACATTTAGTCGATGTCATCTAAACCCTGAATTTTCAACAGGGAGTCCACAGACCCCTAGGGGTCCTTGAAAGTACTGGTCCTTTTTCATGAAGTCTTCTTCTCCTATCTCCTAGTCTCCTATCACTTTGGTTAAGGGTTAAATCCACTTTGGCTGAAAGCCAAAAAAAATACAAAAAAGAAAAAAGTGTGCCCAGCAAGGGCCCGCAGTCTTTTTGTAGTTTTCAAAAATAACAAAAAGTAACAAATAAGACAACAAAAACCCTCCGAAATTAGGAAACCCTTTATTTCAACCAAGATTATACAATAAACCCATAAATGCAGTAAAACAGTTTTTGTCGTTTATTTTTTTAAATCTAGTCCTAAATTTAAGAACAAAGCCGTAACCGGCCCCCGGTAAAGCCAGTTCCCTAATAAACAGAATGGAATATATTAACTTTTTTCCTTTTCTTTTTGTCTCTCTGTTTAACCTACTTTATTATTACTATCATTTTTATCAGAGTTCATCCCTACGCAGGGATCAGAGCAAAGAATCCTCATTCACAAGACAAAAAAAAAACAAAAAAACAAATCATAATAAATAAAATAAAGTGAGAAACACAGCATATCAGAAATCCAGAAGGCAGATTCAATTAGGAAATAAAGAAACTAAAATAAAATAAAATAAAATACAGCAGTGTTACTAGACTACATTTACGGCAGGTTCATCAGTGTCACTCACGACCCCCCGCCAAGTATCTCATGAGGAATTATGCGTTTGGTGTTTTTCATTTGAAGGGTGTCTTCGCCTAAAAGTCACTGGATTCCAGAAAACACAGAAGAGCTGCTACATACTGTCGGTGAAAACATCCTTTCCAAATCACAGCCCAAAAGATCTGATACAGGGCAATATTTAAGGGCAGGAATGGCTTCTTGGGGGTAAACTGCTGCATTTTTCTTTGTCTATTCCGAAAAGCAGGTGCATTAAAACAAAAAATCCACTTTCGTTTTGGTCAAATCTTGCTTTTTTTTTTGTTCCTTTTCTTTTTTAAACACATTAAGCCATTCACCAAGGGGACGGGCTAGGTTGTACTTTGCATAGCTTGGAGAAGGGTGTGATTATCTTATCTGAGAAGTCTGAAGTAAAATGTTCTTTTAGAAAATGAATCTACCATACTTGCTCCAGAACGTTCTGCCCTCCTTAGTTACGACTGCAGCCAGTGATGAAGAAAATTATCAGGACAAGTCCAAACATGCGGCAGTACACATGCGTAGCGTGGTTTTGACCGATGCCGACCAGTCCGTTAGACTGCACCAGGCTCTGCGATTCTGTGGCAAGGAGCTTCGCACACCAAATTCCGCAACCCCCCATGCCTAATGAGGCAAGCCACTAATCCCCCCTCCACGGCCAAATCCCTGCAGCCTAGGACAAGACAACGGTAAGAGGCAGTCTGGGAAATGTAGTTACAATGAAAGTATTTTTTTTTAAAAGAAAAATGAAATCATACAAATTTGTCAAAATTGAACATCAGACAGTCTTTCCTGTGGGTTTCTTTACAGACTGCCCAAGCATCACAGACTCATCAAACCCTTCTCCTTGCACTCCCACTCACAGTCCAAATGGAGTCCAGAGGGCTCCATGCTGCTCTGAGCGATGATATCATTGCCGAGTCAGCGTGAATGACAAGGAACATAATTCAGCCCTGTGATGATGTCATCCGACGCCAGTGTCCACTATGTCCTGCTTCAGCGATGGTGGCAGCCATGAAAGGCGGTGTCCTGCACATCTGGAAAGCTGATGTTCAGACAGGTGACGCGACGCAATGCACTTTATCTCAGCAGACAGACAGAGCCATCTGCCGATTACACACAACTCAGTGTAGAGGAAAGACAGTACAATCAGTGAGAAATAAAAACCACTTAAAAAAAAAAAAAAAAAAAAATGCTAAGGAAATACAAAACCCCCCCTGGTGCTAAGGATTACTGTGACCAATCAGTTCAGTTCTGCAATCAAGCCCCTCCCCCCCCTCACCATTCCGCCTTCTCTTGAGCAAACACAGCTCCCCAATCAACATATTGCACCAATGAGGCCAGAGTCCAAGCACACTTTGCAATTATTCCCTTAGGGATTTATGGTCCCCCTCAATGTTAAGAAGCTCTGATGAGGCTTTACCCAAGGTGAGGAAAGCAAATACTGGCAAACGGGCCATTTCCCAGCATCCTCAGAGCCGGGGTGCGACGGCGTGCAGTAAGAACGGAGAGAACACAGAGCCGGAGTAAAGCTGGTGTGTTTGGTCTGACCCACGGTGAGTACCCCAACGTTTCAGTACCCCAACACTGTGCTGTGGCCCAGGTTCTTAATCTGAAAGCTCGCCAGAGACTCATCTCCCGTGTTCTTATGTTCCTCTCTGCTTATAAACTACAGGAGGGTCTGTGGCGATCTGCACTGCCATGTGAGCCATAGGCGCGGTTTTTCTTCAATGAAGCCCCTTAATGAATTGAGCAGAACACCTGAACGCGTTGACCTTCAACAATGGCAGAGGCGGAAATTTCATCATTAAAAGAAACGGGATGTCTGGTCGGTACGGACGCCACCTGGGTACGCTTGAGGTAACCTCCACAATGTGGGAGGAGGGAATGAGCAGCCACGTCTGCCACAAAGCTCGACTTAGGATGAGTAATGGCATCAAACTGCTGACACAAAATGTTCCACCAGTATTACTGTGTCACTGCAGTACAGCAAGAGCACTGTTTAAAGTGATACTGCTTACAAACGGACACTCCATATACAAGCAAGACTCTGCCTGGCTTTGATGGAAACCCCCGATTTAGCACCTTACGCGTCCTGCACCGCTCCCAGTGTCACCCCCTCCCCACTGTTTCCGACACACCCGTCACAATCGCCTAAAAACCACCACAGCGCAAACTGCAAAAAAAGAGAGAAAAATAAATAAATAAAAATAAATGGCCTGCCTTAAAAGGGGTTGGGTAAGAAAACTTACTAAAATACAAAAGCTCTCTAAGAAATATTGTACATTCGCTTGTGAGATAAATCCCATAACAGGCTTTAAAAAAAGAAAGGAAATGACTTGTGGTAGTGCAGTTTTGGTGTGGTTCAGATCTACACACGCGAGGCAAACCGCCCCCTTTGCTCAGACTATCCCTTTTCAAGTCACGCGCCCCGCCCGTGGGCAAAAGATCCGGAGGGTGGCCAGCCGCTCCCCCACCCCGACCGACAGGACCGGCCGGGTATAAGGCCAGAGAATCAGAACCTTTCCCTCTGAAAATCTGCCACCGTAGTGCTTTCCCACCTTGAGTAGTCCCAGGTTCAATTCACAGACTGACTTCCTCCCAGTTACAGCCTATACAGGAAACAGCACTGAACCAGGCACTTCCTTACCCACGATCCCCTACTGTCAAACCTCTGCCAGTCTTCCCTACCTCCTACTTCCTGTTACAATGCAGTCTTTCTGCCGAACCTGGCCTGGCCTGGTTCTGCCCCAGATCCAAGGATAACCACGGTGTGAACGCGTGCCAAGGCCAGGACACATAGACAGCAGTGTGCCCCCAGCCCTCTCTTTCAAGCTTCCCAGCCCTGCTATGCTGAGTGTTCTGTCCTCAACGTTACCCTGCGTTGTGGTAATGTTTTTAGAACGTTGTGTGTGGGCTCAGTCCGTGGAAATCCTGATTTGTTTCCCCCCCCTCTGTTTATGAAAGCACCTTCCCTGTGGACAGACTTCATTTTGAATGTTTGCAAAAACCTGGTAGCCAGGTTAGGCTGTGGCGCTAACCTGACTACCAACGCTCTCTCAGCGTTACAGTAACATTGAGGGAACGCTGGACGCCAGTCACCAGGATGGGCACTGCTCACAGTAAATGGGACAGATTCCTACACGCCCCGCCCCCTTTCCATTAATTGCAAAAGCAGTCTCAGGACCTTGGCCATTGGATCAGTTTTAGAACAAACAGATAACAGAATAAGATCCTGTGAAACATTACCGGTTAACTTCCCATTACTCTCATTACAAGCGTTTATTTTGAGACATGAACAGGCTGCCATACATCTGTGATTACCAGTACATCTCTTGATCATTCCAAGTTATTTAAATAAAAGTAAGAAAGAAAAAAAAACAGGCGACTGGGACAGCCGGTAAAAGTCACAGAGAGTGGGGAGGGCGGCGTTACTTTGTTGGGCCTGGGAAACAGCGGGACCCAACTGCACCGGGACCCTCGCAAAGCAACCCTGTAAGCCCATCGGTTCACAGTGAAGATCCGTCTGCCTTCCCCCCAAAGCATCCGCCACGGGCTGGCAGCTCAGCCGGAGAAGAGCAGGACCCCGGGTCCGCACCCTCACCCGCTCAAAAACCGCCCCCCAGCCGACCCCCTTCTGCCCCGGGGCACCAGGGCGTTCTCACAGCGAGCGGTCGATGGCGCATGGGCTGTCCCGCCTCCGGCTGACTCGGCTTCCCTTTCTTCCTCCCAAAACCTGCGTTGAGAGACCTCCCTAATCCCAGCAGGCTCGGCGGTGTCCTCGTTAGCTAATGTAGTGCTGTTCCTGTTGTAGTCGTTTATGTGAACATTCTTTGAGCTTGCCCCTGTAGTTTATCTCAGTGAGAGCAGTCACATGCAACCCCCCTCCCTACACCCAAAACCCATAATCCTCCTTTCTTTGATAATTTTACCCCGCCTCCTTTAAATTACAGCACCCGCCCTACCCCCCCCCCCCCCACCAAAAAAAAAAGAAACAATCACAGCTCTTCTTAGAATCAGAAAATATACATCAAGTGGGAAATCATTAAAATCAAACCCCAAAAAATTAACTGGTAAAAGAGAATCCATCCCAAAATAAAGGCAGATAAAGCTATAAAATAAATACAACTGTGATTTTCTCAAAGCAGCAAAAAAAAAAAAGTTGAAAGATTAGCGTCGATCTGAAGGAGATTTCTGTCCTCCATCTTGAGTTGTCAGTGTCTGGGGCGACAGCGGAAGACTGACGGAGTGAAGAAGATGAGGATGAAGAGAGGAGGAGAAACAGTAAGAGAGACTCCACAGAACAGACATTTCCCCCAGATTTTCTTTAGAATTCTCTTGGGGCTTCGTCCTGTGGAGGGTTCACCCTTCCGTGTTTCCAGAAAGAAAACAAGCAGTGATGAAGACCTCTGGACAGAACATTCAGGCAAGGGAAACGAGAAAGGCAGCATACTATTCATGAGTTCAACTCCCACTCAGGGCTTGACTTCTCCAACATTCGCACAGAATTCCCACGAGAAGGTTCGGAGGTACTCCTCAACTGTCAAACGAGCTTTTCCAGAACACTATGAGGGAATCTGTAAAATTCTTTATAAAGGATGTTCATGTTGGGAGGGTGTCCAGTGCACACCAGAGCACTATGCAGCTGAGATATTATTCCAGAAGGGGCCAGATTTTGCTTTGGCAGACCGTTTTTTTAAGAGACAAAGTGTGACACAGAGAAATGGCTCTCACCAGGGAATCCTCCCCAGTTCACGGGCGAGCTGGAGCCTGTATGTACTCCACAGCTCTGTAAATGCAGTACCTGGCACAGTCAAAGCCAGTGCATCCCTCTAATTCTGCAGCATCGTACCCATCCTGGAGGGTCAGCCTTCTCTTTGTTCCAGTACCTCTGGCGTCCTCTGGGGGGCAGCAGTGCCTGTGAAACCCGGCGCAGTACTACGTGTGAACACCAGAGGGTGCAGTCTTTGGTAAGATCCTCTCCTCTCCCCCACATCCTCTCTCCACCTCTCAGGCTCTCTCTTATCCCGGTACCAGCTGTTCCTCTGGTTTCTTAGTAGGGGGAATGTAGTGATACGCAAAAGCGTGATTCCGTTTCGTCTCATAATCCTATTCCTTTGCAATGTTCTTGTCTTTGTTGTGGCTATATTGTTGCGTTGAGATTACTTTTAAAGTTGCTTATCTTTTTTTTTCTTTTTTTTCTTTTTATTTATTGATTTATTACTATGAGTGATTTTAAAGTGAAAAATTTATAGCACTTGAGTTTTCATGTGTAGAAGTTGGAGGGGCGGTTGGGGTGGCGTTGGAGCTACGAGCCAAGCAGGCAATATGTGAGGACCACCCAGAGTTCCTCTGGCCTGAAGGACCCCTGTGGAGGAAGAGGAAGGACAGATGAGGATGAGTTGAAAAACAATAACTGGAGCGCACACATGACTCGCAAGAAACTGACACGAGCACAAAAAAGGGCTTCAAAAATAACAAGCTGATGCCAAGGATTCCGATTTAATTCTTTGTTTTACGGGGACCTCAGATCATCAAAATATTTTCTTTGTACATTCTGCACACTTTGAAAAGCAACTTTCAACAGCAACTTCAAGTCTTCCAGCATATTCTGGTGGCTGGAATGTACACAGTGAGCCATGGAGGGAAACAAAGTAAATCTGTACTCAGCAGCAGCAGTATGTGTATACGCAGTGTGTGTGAGCGTCGCGTGTGTATATGCAGTGTGTTTTACCGCTGATGTCAAGGTGCCTCTCTCCCCATCTCCAGACTGGCGTCCCGCAGCAGCTCCTCAAGGTCCTGTCCACAGCTGAGCTCTGCGGACACGCTCACTGCAGAGACAGACCCTCAGAGTGAGCGCAAACGCAGAACAGAGCGGACACGCGCAGTGACATCACAGGGTTCTGAGTGTGACATCACAGAGGTTGGGGAAGAGGGGGCTCGGAATGCGACATCATACGGGGAGGGGTTAAAAGGGGACTCAGAATGCGACATCACAGAGGGAGGGGTGGTGTGGGCATGGAATGTGACATCACAGAGGGAGGGGTGGAGCGCGCATGGAATGTGACATCACAGAGGGAGGGGTGGAGCGCGCATGGAATGTGACATCACAGAGGGAGGGGTGGAGCGCGCATGGAATGTGACATCGCAGAGGGAGGGGTGGAGTGGATATGGAATGTGACATCACAGAGGGAGGGGTGGAGTGGACACGGAATGTGAAATCCCAACGGGAGGGGAAGAGGGGCTCTGAATTTCACATCATAAAGGGCGGGGACAGGAGGACAAATTCGATATCAGAGAGGGAGGGGAAGCAAGACTCAGAATGTAATACGTCAGAATGGGGAATTCCAGAGTGACATCTGGGCTCAAATGAAAATCAGACTTCAAAAAACACAAACAGGGTTCCCACAGAATTAGATTAAAATGTTTTAAGGGAAAATGTGTTATTTTTCAAGGGTTTATTTTTGGGGCAACAGTCAGGACTGCTCTTCAATTTTTAAATATTTCATTATTTATAAATATCGTCAAACAACATTGGCACTTCACACTGCAATGACCAAATGAGTTTTGGTCATGGAATTAATGTACAAACCAGTGAGCAGTCCAATTAGCTACAGTAGCATTATCAGCACACTGTTAGTTCCTAGTGTTATAACTCTTAGCCGTAGGAAAGGTGTTATTGAGTAGGCAAGAAACACTGACATAGATTGCTTGCTTCAAAGGTTTTTTCATTATTTGGCCATTTTCTACAATTTTGCAAGGAAAGTGTGAAATAAACGAGCTCTTTCTATGACCTTTTGGGATGAAAATATTTTCAACTGCGCAAAATTTGAACATTGCTAAATGGTATACCTATAACAGCCAAGCCAATGTCACAAGGCAAAGCTCCGCTATTGGATAATCATGTCTGAAAGCCTGGGCTAGGGCTTGGCGGTCAGGGATCTGGCGTACCGTGCTCGGTGCTGCAGCGGCCAGGCTTGGGGCCCTCGGGGTCGGGCAGGTGCAGGGCGAACTCAGGCTTCAGGCCGTTGGGCAGGGTGGACGCCACCGTCGCGCCCTCGCTTTCAGCTGCCGTGTCATCCAGCTCGGTTACAGCCAGAGGGGGGCGCTCCTGAGCAGCCTCCTCTTGTGGAGCGGGAGCAGCTTTGGGTTGCAGGCCCAAAGGGAGTAGCTGCTCCGATGTTGGGTGCGGGAGTCGCTGCTCTGCTGGGGGAGCAAGTTTCTGCTGCTCCTTTGATTGTGAGGTCTGAGGTGATGGCTTCTCACGGTGCTGCGATCTTCCAGCCGCCTGGTCTAATGGCTGCTGCCCCGGAGGCAACTGCTTCTCTGGTGGCTGGGGCTGGTCTTCCCACACAAGCAGTTCCTCTGTGTTCGACTGGGCCAGCTCCTGTTCCACCTGAAGCCCCTCTGAGTTCGACTGGGCCAGCTCCTGTTCCACCTGAAGCCCCTCTGAGTTTGACTGGGCCAGCTCCTGTTCCACCTGAAGCCCCTCTGAGTTTGACTGGGCCAGCTCCTGTTCCACCTGAAGCCCCTCTGAGTTCGACTGGGCCAGCTCCTGTTCCACCTGCAGTTCCTCTGAGTTCGACTGGGCCAGCTCCTGTTCCACCTGAAGCCCCTCTGAGTTCGACTGGGCCAGCTCCTGTTCCACCTGCAGTTCCTCTGAGTTTGACTGGGTCAGCTCCTCTTCCACCTGCAGTTCTTCTGTGTTTGACTGGGTCAGCTCATGTTCCACCTGGAGCCCCTCTGTGTTTGACTGGGTCAACGCCTGTTGAACCTGAATCTTCTTATTACTTGCTTGGTACAGCGCCTGTTCAGCTTTCAGCCCTACTGCATTTGTTTGGGACTGTTCCTGTTCCACCTGCAGGGAATCTTTGCACGTTTGGGATGATGTTTGGTCTGTTTTAAGGTCATCCGTGTTAATTTGCAAAAGGTCCTGTTCAATCTGATGTGGATCTACATTGGTTTGAGATTGTTCCTGTTCCATCTGTCGGTCCTCTGTGTTCATCTGGGATACCTCCTGTTCCACATGCAGCTCCTCTTTGTTTATTTGGGACAGTGTCTTATCTGTTTGTAGCTTCTTCACATCCTGTTCCAGCTGCAGTGCCTCTTTGTTTGCTTGGGGCAGGTCCTGTTCTACCTGAGGTGGCTCTGAAAATTTCTGGGCGAGCTCCTGTTCCTGGTCTGTCTGCTCCTGCTGTGACTCCAGGGCTGTGGCTGAATGTGACTGCTGCTTCTCTACAGTCACTTGCTGGTGCGGTTTGCCACACAGTCCCACCTGTGATAGGGCATGCTCTGGCTTTGTCGGACTCTGATGGACCTCTGACATTTGTGGGGACAGAGCCTGTGCTCGTGGGGAATGAGTCTGTGTTTGTGGAGAAGGAGCCTGTGTTTGTGGGGACTCAGGCTGTGTTTGTGGGGAAGGAGGCTGTGTTTGCGGGGACTGAGCCTGTGTTTGTGGGGACTGAGCCTGTGTTTGTGGAGACTGAGCCTGTGTTTCTGGGGACTGAGCCTGTGTTTGTGGGGACTGAGCCTGTGTTTGTGGGGACTGTGCTGGCTCTCTCTGCTGTTGGTGAGCAGTTTCCTTCAGCAGTACGGCTGAGGACTGTTCTGCACTCCGGACCTGCTGATTCTGCTTCTCCGGCCCTTTTTCCGGAAGCTTCTGCTGCAGCTTCTGCTCCGGGGGGCTTTCCACTCGAGTCACCATGAAGATCTTATGCCCCCTCCCAGGGCTGGAGACGGAAATGCAGCGGCCGGGAGAGGGAGGAGTCCCCGGCGGTACGGCGGTCTCTGAAACGGTGATCCCCGAAGCAGCAACCGGTCCTAACGGAGAGGCAGGGGAGGCAGGGGGCGGAGTCCGGGGTGGTGTGGCAGCGCTGGGCTGGGGGCCAGGGGGCGCCGCCGAAACTGTTGTTACAGCTCCCTCCACCACGTCTTCCTCCTCTTCCTCCTCCTCGTCTGTGTCGGAGTCTATCTCCATAATGACCCTGGGCGACTCCTGCCCCTGGCTCTCCCCTTCCTGGCTCTCATCTCCCTCCTCCGCCTCCTCTCCTTCTGCTGGCTCCGCCTCCGTGCCCTCCTCAACAGGGCCCGCCGCAGCCAGCTCCGCCTCCGTCTCAGTCTCTGGCTCCGCCTCCTCCTGGGCAGACGTGATCTCGGGCATGGAGGCCGACAAGCGCATCTTCTGTTCCGTCTCCTCCTTCTCTTTGGCCAGGATGAAGTTGCGCTTGCAGCCATTCTGAATCTCCCCCAGCAGGGCGCGCTGCGTCTCAATGAAGCTCTTCACCTGTCAGGGTGATCAAAACATAAAAGTGAAATGGTGCGCGGTTCACGAGCCCGAGGTCAGTGCAAAGACGCTCGTGTGTAAAATTCCAGACTCCGGACGTGAAAGCCCTTCTAGTACCTCTAATCTCCATCTTGAAGTCAAAATTATTGACAAGCACAGGAGAAATTCCTGGCTGATCAACAATTTTCAACTGCTTATTGTAATCGATTCCCTCATATTTCCGCAACCTATTTGAACACCTTCTCCACAGTGTGATGCCTTAAATGCCTCTGGGACCACTATTACAGTGCTTAGGACATACTCCCACAAATATTTGGCAGGTAATTGGAGTCGGAAACATCAGCATCTTTTGATTAGCTTGGAAATCAAAAATCATGCCTCCCTGGAACTCTACACCTATTACCCCCCCCCACACCACCCAGAGCCCCATGCCTGTGCCACCCCCTCCCAGAGCCCCACCCCAATGCTCCCCTGAACTCCACCCCCTCTCTGGCCGCAGAGGCCTGCCCCTGTGCCACCACCCACCAGAGCCAAAACCCCATGCCTCCCCCAGAGCTCTACCCCGCCTCTCTCCCCACAGAGCCACGCCCCCGGCCCCCCCGCCCCCCCCCCTCTCTTACGGTCTCCCTCTTGGGCTCGCGGTCCAGGTCGAGGCGCAGCAGAGAGGTGTTGACCTTCAGCGCCAGGGACAGCGCCATCAGGCCGCCGGTCTTGATCTCGTTCTCCCGCAGATCGAGCCGCAGCAGCCGCGGGCTCTCTGCGATGAACTCCGCCACCGCCACCGCACCTGGAGGAGGGGGCGGAGCCAGCAGGGTCAGGTGACCTGGCGCTTAACCTCGGCTGGGAGAGGGCATCTCTCCACAGGGGAAAGACACGGACAAGCCTATGAGGTTTTAGACTGTGTGCAAATACACCGGCAAATAGGCACGTACTCACGCACACGCAAGCACGCAAACACACACACACACACAGGGCATACACTTGCATGAACACAAATGCATGCACGCACACGCACACACTCACACACACACACACACACACACACACACACGCACTCACGCACTCACGCACTCACGCACTCACACACTCACACACTCACACACTCACACACTCACACACTCACACACTCACACACAGCTCACCCTCGCAGGACAGCTTGGTGGAGGCCAGGCCCAGTCGCAGTACGGAGCGGTTGCCGATGAGCCCGTCTTTCAGCTTGTGAACGCCTTCGTTGCCCACGGAGTTGTGGCCCAGGTTGAGGGTCTCCAGGCTGTGAGTGCAGGGCTGAGGACACAGAGACACGTCTTACACACTCAGCACGAACACACACTCACACACCCAACATGAGGGACCCAAAACCTGTCTGTGGACAGAAGACACTGCATACGTGAACCTAAATGCTTTCTTCATCACAAAATTTCATGTATATATTGCGATTTACACTTACATGATGCAGAAATGTATAACCAAACCAAAATGAACATCAACAAAACTTGAGTAGAAGATCAGTTGTTAACAGCAAATACCGTTGCAAAAAAAATTTCCTCATGTCTGAGAGGA